>NC_039289.1:7318855-7483855 GCF_003368295.1 Carassius auratus
AGTAATGTTCTGAGGCGCTGACATTGCCCGGGGTACAAAATTGCACAATTGCGCACAATGGAGAAACTGACAGTGTATAGAGATAGAGCGCGCTGGTCAGGTGACTCTGAGGATGTCTACACACGCGGTCACTAACACGGTGTCACAAGTGAACACTTCAATGCCTTCATCCATTTTTAGATAAGCTTATGGAGACAAAACACAAAGTCACTTATTACGGATTAATAGAGATTAAAAAAAAAAACACTACTCATGTTGGTTTCAAACATTCATATATATATATACATATATATATAAATCTTGTAAAATATAATAAATAATAAATAAGTGTATAAACAATTGTGCTATAAATGATAATGGAATAGGATTGAGTAAGATGCAGAGATGTACTAGGAAGGAGGGGTAACAAATAAATATAGGGATATTGCACATTTTTATTGCATTAGCATAAGTGGGGAACATTTAACTGTTCATGAGGTAGATTGCCTGGGGGAAGAAACTGTTCTTGTGCCTTGCTGTTCTGGTATTTGCGGCTCTGAGACGCCGGCCAGATGGCAAAAGCTCAAAGATGGGGTAACTTGGATGTGAGGGATCCAGAGTGATTTTCTGAGCCCTTTTCCTCACTCTGGATGTATACAGTTCTTGAAGGGTGGGCAGGGGAGCACCAATAATCCTTTCAGCAGTCCGAACAGTTCTCTGTAGTCTTTTGATGTCTGATTTTGTTGCTGAACCAATGTAAAATGTACTTTATTTTTTATTTTTTACAAATATCCTGAATTATTAGTTTTTTTTTGTTGAGTTGCACCAAATTGCATTTTACAAACTAATGCAATCTTGTCCTAATAAAATATCAGATGATCTATTTTCAAAGAGGTATTGACCCTTTAAATACTGTCACAGGAGGGGCCTGATATCACATGCTGTTTTCATGCATATTGTTTTGCACCACATGACTTCGATTTTGATGAGCAAGTTAAAAAAGTGAAGTTCAAAAAAATCTATTCATTTAATTTGTAATGATTTTTATTTTTTTGCACCACATCACTTTGATTTAACACGTTTTTAAAATATATTTTTTAAATGTCAAATGTATTTTTACATTTACCATGATTTTGTGGAACATTTTACAACCTGAACTCATCTATATATATATATATATATATATATATATATATATATATATATATATATATATATATATATATATATAATTTTTATTTTTTTCGGCGGATCTGCACCGCATAACACTTTACAACCTGAACTATTCTGATATTTTTCAAGATGTACCTACTGACCTCCATAAACAGTCAAGAGGGTCTACATGGTTCTACCACAAGACATTAATTTAATTGATTTTTTTTTTTAATTAACAAATATTATAAATATATTATTGCTTAACCTGACTTTAACTTCTACAAACAAAAGTTGAATAAATATTTTAACTGTTCAACAAAACAATTGCAAAACGTGATTTTAATTAGTTGGATCAGCAAATAACCATCTTCAATACTTCTATATTTCTGGCCATACATCTCTTTGAAAAGTTTCATTATAGGTTCTTCTGATCAGCATGTTGGTTCCTAAAAAACCCACCGGAGACCTTGCAGATCTCCAGCACTTGTCCTCTTGACATCAGGCAGTAAAACTCTTTTGGTTCTAATTGAAGCTTTTATTTTCAGCGCAGGTGAAGCTAGTTACTCATTATCTAAATGTTTGCGAACGGAATCATTTGTGCAACTACTTCAATGCTAATAAAACAGAAAACAAAGAGTGATGAAACGGCCAGACCATCTCATTTGCCTCTTATTTCCATTTGTGTTCCATTACAGTTTGGCCCTGTTTACGTCTGTAGATAAGTGAAAGACCCAAAACATGCAAAGTCGACATTTGCTTATCGGCTATTTTAGCAAGGTACATTTGTATTTACATGGCTAAAAATATGGAGGAACCGGCTATGCTTTTCGCACATAAGCTGTTAGGGAGGAGGGGGAGGGTTCGATGGGGCTTCCTCTTTGTGGTCCCTGTTGGTGACACCAGCACCTAAGCAACCGTCGCAGGGCATAAAAAGCAGAGCCGGATACGCAGAAGGGAAACCTGTAGAGCGTCAAGTGCAGTATGATCACTAGCAGGAGCGCATGGCTGTGGATTCCTGGGCAATAAGCCCTCGCTCTACCATGCCTGGCCTAATCCCACAACCTCTCCCAACACATTTCAACATGGACAGAGACGACTACAGGAGAAACAAGACCTTGTAAGTGTGATCTACAGGCATTTGCACTCAACTATCATCTCAGGGGGAATCGATTGTGAGTCCCAGCATGCTTTAGTGTAGGTTTGCATGTGTGAAGCGTAAAATGCCGACAACAAAGCTGACTTTCTCTCTGTAGAGGAAAGAACCTCATGTGCCGACTAAAGTGTTTGTTCACCAGTTCATCTGCTCCTGAGAGGTAAGGAAACAGTGACACATCTTATAAGGACACCAGGTCCAAAATTAGTTCAAACAAGAGTTATTGCTTCTAATCCAGTTACGGTCAGCTAATCGAACCCCCGTTTGATCTCAGCAGGCTAAGTTTAGAAGACACCCAACAATGGTCGCAATCTTTGGAGCGACTTCTCGGCTCCAAATGTAAGTCTTTTCCCAAGCTATTTTTGGCATCGGTTTGCTGAGGTCAGAGTAAAGTAAAACACGAGTAAATTAAAGAGGTGCTGGTTTTCATTCGCTCCGTGTGTTTTGACGCGCAGATGGCCTGGCCACATTCCGCACCTTTCTGAAGTCGGAGTTCAGCGACGAGAACATCGAATTCTGGTTGAAGTGCGAGGACTACAAGAAGATAACGTCGTCCCATAAGATGAGCTCGAAGGCGAAGAAAATCTTCGAGCAATTTGTGGAAGCTGAATCTCCGAAAGAGGTACAGGACACACAAGTCAACACCCTGTCGCTGTATAAATCAGGCAGTGCTAGTAGTGGCTGTTGTGTTGCGATATGCTTTCAATAGTTTTTGACATGTTGCAGAGCCACTTTCTCCATTTGAATGAAAAGAACTTTATAGATTTCATATTTAATATATATATATATATATAAAGTGTGTGTGTGTATATTATATATATATATATATATATATATATATATATATATATATATATATATATATATATATATATATATATATATATATATATATTAGTAGCAATACAATTTAATATGAAATAAATTACTACAAATTTGCTTTCATGAATAATATAATAAAAATAATGAATCATTCATTGGAAGTACATTTGTATTGAATTTGTATGTATACTGTATACAGTAGTAATGCAATTATCATTCAAGTCAATGAATAAAATATACTATTATATATTTAAAATAATAATTATAAATAATTGCAGTGTAATGTAATAATGCTATTTAATGATACTAAACAATCTTAAAAAATAAAATATCTTAAGTACATTTGTATTGGATAAGTATCTAAAATAAAGGAAGATATGTATATAATAATATATAAATATATGTAAATGAAGTAAGAGTTATTCACTGCTAAAGTCTAGAAGTGAGTGTACAGCTGATTGGTTCATACTTGGATAGATTATGGACTGGCAGCTAAAGCCGTTTTCCTGGGGCCACTCACTGTCAGGGGCCCCCAGCAGAGGAGTCTGACCCCTGGAAATGGCAGATCTAAAACGCATATAAATATAGAAACAACGTTCCATTGTGAAATAAACAAAATCTGATTTTGGCCTCTTCACAGCACAAACTATGGCTTCTGAACACCTTAATGTTGCATTGTTTTATACTTGGTATGTCACGGTCTGTTTTATTTCTCGCAATTACGACTTAATTTCGCAGATTTACGATTTAATTTCTCATTATTTGGACAATACATCTCACAATTGGTCACTTCCAGTGTACACACAGTGTCAATGGCTCTCATTTGCATCGCAGATAAACATCGACTATCAAACACGGGAGGAAATCAAGAGGAAAGTGAAGAGTCCGACGCCGCAGTGTTTCGACGAGGCTCAGAAGATCGTTTACGGACTGATGGAACGTGACTCTTACCCCAGATTTCTACGGTCTGAGATGTACAAGACCCTTCTTGAGTCCTTTGCTGCTAATGCGGATAATGCTCAAACATGACTCTATGGATATATCACACCAAAGCTAAAACTGGAACGGTCTGGTCTTGTATGCAGGACCAGAACCCTAAAAAGCTTGCGCCCCTGCCGTGTGGATCAGACCCCAAAGACCCTTGAGACTAGAAGGAGACAATATGGAGCGATGGTTGGGAATGTGCCATTGATATCAAAGTCCAACACGTTACTGAAGCAGCATTAGTGCTTCTTAACCGAGGGTGCTTCCTGTGTAGATAAGGATGCAGCTCCTTCAAGCCCTTCCGGTGGTTTCTGAAGCTACAGTGTGGGCGCAACACTATTTTATTTTCCTGGCACTTCCAGAAGATCTTTAAGAACTTCTTCACCATGTCCTATAATGACTTTAGTAATGAAAAGCTACCTCAGCCAATTGGTTGAGTTAGTTTGGACACTTTTGTGAGAGGAACTTGACACATCCTATTTCAACATCGGTGTCTTCTTGCCACACAGACGTATAACATTAAAGAAAGTGTGACTTTATTACCTTCTCGAGAGGTCAAGTTTAAATATATATAATATACAGTTGTAGCATATGTGCCACACACAATAACTGTAGGCATTACCTGTAATGTTATAACGTTTAATTTAAATAAATATGTTTTCTATTTATTAGCCACAGCCACTGGTTGGATGTTGATTTTTGTTCTGTCCACTGTCATTTTTGAGGAGAATAAAATAAAGATTAGACACTGTTGAACTTTTGACTCGGTTTCCTTTTTGTCTTTGGTTTATGAAGCCCTTTGCTTTTCTTTATAGCGAAAAAAATGAAATGAAATGAAATTGAAATAATGCAATCACCTAGATCACAGATTTGCATTTAAAAACAAGCTAAATATTTCTATACTTTATATTATGCCTTACGTCCAGTCAAGTAAGCTAAAAAGACACACACACACACAAAACATTCAAAAATCTTTATTCTATTAAGTATTCTGGCCAACAAGATGAAATGATTAATGATTTTGATATTCTAGCCGATAACCGATAAACGGCAGATATTATTTCCCCAAAAAAACACATTAAAATGTCAAAAAATTCCACTATCGCTTAAGTTTTTGGAAACAATTCCACTATCGCTTAAGTTTTTGGAAACAATTCCACTATCGCTTAAGTTTTAGGAAACAATTACCGATAAATACTGATAAATGAAAAAATAACCAATATGGTGTCAGTATGCTGTGTATTCCCAATGAAATGTCTTAGCTTGTACAGCTTTGTCTCTTTTTAGGAGATAATTTATCCTGTTTAAAAGATGTTTTCACTGCAAAACAAGATAGTACATCCACTACCGATACAGTATAAAATACCAAATACATCACTAAATGTGAACTTTACAGCTTCTGTCTACTCATTCGATTAATATAAGAATTATTATTTTCTAACCGTTGGTCACCAGGTCCCATGACTACACAGTGAAACAATTACCTTTGAAACGGGAACAGACAAGTTTCAGTTCCCACAGAACAGGGAATTAAGAAAGAAAGACTTCTAAGTGCCAGAGAAGTGTGCATCGCAGCGGCTGCTGAAAAGTCATGAGATCTTGCAACTCGCATATTTCTGCTATTGCATGTCTAATGTTGCTAACCTCGTTCTTGACGCAAAGCCTTCCTCTATGAGACTTGCCATTTAGTAAACACTTCACACTAATTGTAGGGACTGTCCCGCTGGAGAAACTTGAACGTGTTGGTCAAGGGCACATAAGCAGAACTGTGACCGGAAAAACGGACTCCTTTTAGGGACTTAAGTCTTTAGACATCTGTTTCATGGTTTCTCGTGCAGAACAGTAATGCCTAATTTAGTTTATAATGAACTTATAAGCTTTAAATATAGAGCCATTCAGTAATGATGTCTATTTACAGTCAATTGGGAATGGTAATGTGCCGTGTCTAAGAAGGAAGATTTCCCAGTGACTTGGATATGCTAGAAAATGGTTAATTTCAAGTCATAAATATTAGCTTGTTAGCCTGTTCGCATCTTGTGTTTACAGAGCACATGGCAGTTTTGCGTGTACTTTATGTTGTAAAAACATAACATGAATGTATGATTTAGCCATTTTAATAACAGACATAACTAAAAAAAACAATCATTCTGTTTCGGGACATACAGCTCTACCTTTGTTAGGTTTTGGAACAGAGCTAATAGCTAAGATAAAACTGTTGTTCAAAGATGACCAAAAGAGTGTAGCAAGGGGTGAAAATTGCTCAGAAGATTCCAGAGATGAACTGTCAAGCTGGACTAGAACATGACTGCTTTATTGATTTCAATCTGTGAATAGTAATTCATTAGCATCTTAGCATGTTGTATTTACAACGCACACAATGGTTATATATTTAATGTGAGTGTACGTATGTAGATGTTATATGTAAATGTTGTTTATATGTAATTTATGTTGTAGAACACACATCTTACGCTTACGTAGGCCACAACAGGTTTTGTGTAATTTATGTTGTAGAATATAACATGAACGTTTATTCAAGTAATGCTAATCAACGTCATTACTGAAAAACATTCATTCTGGACAGATTAAATGTTGTACTTGTACTTCTCGCACACACACACACACACAAACTACAAAGCATGAAGGTTATTTCAAGTTCACCAAACAAGCTGGCTCTTTTATGGGAAAAACATTGTGCACCCTCACCAAAAGACGGTGCTCTTGATTTCATGCTAAGGTACTTTTGGAGTCCCCCCATGAGTCCAGCACGTGTGTCATTGCTGGGAAATACCTAGTGCGTAAACATTTTGGACTATCGTCTATTCGAACGGAAACTTGGCAACAATCTCGCTGCGAACCACTTAAGAAACACACTGATATTTACAGTCTGAACACCATAACAGATGATAAATCTTTTAAAAACACTGGGTCTGACATCTGCAAAGCTGCACGATATGAATGGGGTCATAAAAATGGACTTTATATGGAGCAGTTGTAGCGAGTCCATTTGGAAGGTCTCCTAGCGTGTCTTTTTCCCAAAAATGCTGATCTTCTGATCGGCCGAGGTTTACTTAAAAAAACCTGCCTCAACAGCAGATGTTAATCTTTGCAATGACAGTATGACATAACAAATAGGAAGTGGTCAGAAAAGCTCATTGTGTTGCAAAAAGATATTATTCATGCAAAGATGTGGAAAATGTGGAAAGACAGCATTAGAGATGAATTCTTTTTAATTGGGCCGGAAACCAATAACCTTGCAATGACCTTAACAACCAAGTCGCACAATTTTTTTTTATTTTTATGTGAAATGTAGAAAATTCAGTTCTTTGTTAGTGTATCGCTTCTGTAAGTGCATGGAAGCTTCAACTTAGTCCAATTTTAATGATCCCATGTCTATGCAAATCAAACTTTTTTCCATACCCTCTTTAGCGCCATATAAGGCATTGACACTAATCAGGTACGCATATCAGAATTTGCATCTCATTGACTAAATGGATGGAAACATGCATAGTTCTGATGCCACACCGGTGACAGGAACAAACCGCTCTGTGTGTGCTGTTCAGGGATGGGTCCTCTTTCCAGCACCTACGGCCGAAAACCAGTATTTCATGTTCAAAGTGAATAGGATTAGGTGAATTACACAGTGTACCATTACTATGACAAATGCATATTTCATAACTATTTCCATCTGGGTTCTAATTTGAGACATCACATGCATGAGGATTTGTAGCTAGATATGTATGCATGTTTATATATAAATATATATTGTAATATTTTATTTATCTATATATCCATCCGTCTGTCTATATAAAATGTGTATATAATATATTGTAATATTCTATCTATATGTCAAATATTTATATCGAAATTATATAATCATAAAGGCAAACTGCATATAACAATTTACTGTAAATATATATCAAAAGTGTAATTATAAATAAAGCATTTATATATATATATATATATTTATATATATATATATATATATATATATATATATATATATATATATATATATATATATATATATATATATATATATATATATATATATATGCATATCTGTGATCCATACAATGTTCATATGCCCAATATCATAATTTCGCCATCTGACTTGAGAAATGCACTTGTTGGATGCGGTTGCAGTCTTTTGAATCTGACATTTAAGTTGCATCAGAAATAAGTTAGCATTTACCATTTAGTCATGCAGTTTGTCATACAAACAGTTCCTGTGCAGCAGTTAAATCAGATATAAGGGACGTTTTTGCATTAGGCTCCACTCTTAAAGACAAAACCAATTCTCATGCACAAGAATGGCTAAAAACGGTTCGTCTGTCATGCAAACATGTTGACTTAATTTAGTCAAGGGTTCAATGCCGTTTATTTTGTCACAGATGTTTACTCTTCTACCACAGCACTGCGTGTTCATTGGTGAAACCCTTGAAACACACGAAATGTGATCTACTGCTCTTTTTCTTCAGGAAATGCATTTTTCGGTATCATCTAGTAAATCTGAAATCCTTCACCTGATGTAATAAGCACATTGATCAGTTTAGCCTGATGCTTACAGTTAAAAAGCAAAAATGGTACAGAATAAAACATTTTTTGTAGTCTGACTCACATCCAAAGTAATTAAAATGCTGAGCTCTTTTTTTTTTTAGAAACACGTTTCTATAAATAAAGCACTGTGGAATGCTGTTTGGGAACAAACCTGTTTGCTTAGTACTGTTTGTCTGAGACGGATATTGCGTCAACATCCTCAAGTTACAGACGTGACTCAGTATTGATCGTCTTGAAACGTACACGTTCATGGTCTTTATTTTCACAACCTTGCGCATTCTGTAATAAAAACAATCAAAATGATTTAATAATACAAATGGAAATTAAGGGGGAAGGGGTTGCATGATATCAAATAATGTTAAATAAATCAAAACCTAATTTCACAGACATTAATCCTACTCTAATGCATTCCAAGTCAAAAGCTGGTGATTATTTGAGAAAGAGCTGCACACTCACACACTGATGCAGGGCGGCCAATCAGAGTCTTCCCCTGTTGATAAGGCCCCACCCAAAGCACAGAAAATGGTATAAAAGCCCCACACTGCAAGTCACTGTATGTTTCAGTTCAATGGAAAATGATGGATAGACTGGCAAAAATGAAAAAGTCAACGCAAGATTCCAGCAAGGAGCGTTTGATCTACTTCAGGAACCCTGATACGACTACAGAGCAGAACGAAATGAAGTGAGACTTGCATTTTATCACTTTGCTTTTTGTTTTATGCAGAACAATTAATCCGTGGTTGCTAATCTTTCTGGATTATGATTAACAGACAAACAAACTGGAGATCGAGAATGTTTTTTAAGACTTTTCCTGTGAGAGAATCACGCCATACAATGCCACAGATAAAATCATACGGGTGAGCATTAAAAATACTTTGCATAAATCACTAGGCATATGTGCATGTATTAAAGTGGGATAATGGATTTATTAAAAAAATGACATTAGATGAAAATCTAAAATTTTAATCTAATAAAATAATAAGTAATTATATTAAATTTAAATACTATTATTAATTATTTAATTATTATTATTATTATTTAATTCTCTTTAAATTCCCACAGGCCAACTACTGTAGAAGTTACTCGATGGGCTCAGTCTCTGGACAACTTGCTGAGTAGCAAATGTAATTATTATTTCACTTTATGAATTTTATGTCATTTTTTTTTATATATATTTTCTTTTTAGAATTTCTACACATATAAAATATTTATTTGTTATTTTTAATATATTTAATATTTATTAATATTCCATAATATATATATATGTATATATATCTTTTTTTATATATATCTTTTTAATCACACGCACAGGTGTACAAAAAATTTCTTATTTTTTTATTTTATGTTGGAAATGCACCACATAGTGTAATGTTAACTGATTGATTTAATATCCTCATTTCTCAGGTGGATTAACTGCTTTGCGACTGTTCATGAAGTCTGAGCACAGCGAGGAGAACATCGAGTTCTGGATGGCTTGTGAAGAGTTCAGAAAGATCAGGTCCAGATCAAAACTCAAATCCAGGGCAAAAACCATTTACGATGAATTCATCAGGCCAGATTCTCCAAAAGAGGTGAGGTTTAGTCAATGACAACAAAGTGGACTCATTTTCATTTAGCTGCACCACACATTCTCTTGATTTCTTTCAATTCTTCGCTCTAGATCAACCTGGACTTCTACACAAGAGAGTCCCTTCACCAAAGCCTTCTGATTCCAACGCAGTGGAGTTTCAAAGCAGCCCAAAACCGAGTTTACTTCCTGATGGAGCACAACTCGTACCCTCGGTTCCTGGACTCTGAACTCTATCAGAAGCTCTGCAGGATTGCTGCAGGAGAGCGATAATGTGTTCAGTCGCTGTATTTCAACAGATGGCCGGTCCGTTTTAGAATGCTGTGCATCCAGTGTTTCATGTTCTCTGTAGTGATAGTGCTACTGTGATTTCAGTGTATTTAAATATTGCATATTTTGCACAGATTTGTAAATAGTTAAGACGAATGTCTGGCATTGGTATTGAATGTTCACATATGTGAACCTGGAGCACAAAACCAGTCTTAAGTCGCTCTGTATATTTATTAGCAGTAGCCAAAAAAAAAATATCGCATGGATCAAAATGATCGATTTTTCTTTTAAGCCACAAATCATTAGGATATTAAGTAAAGATCATGTTAAATGAGGATATTTTGTAAATTTCCTACTGTTAATATATCAGTATATCAAAACTTAAAAATTAGTAATGTGAATTGCGAAGAACTTCATTTGGACAACTTCAAAGGGGATTTTCTCAGTATTTCGTTTTGTTTCCAACCTCAGATTCCAGATTTTTAAATAGTTGTATCTCGTCCAAACATTGTCTGATCCTAATAAACCAAGCATCAATGGAAATCTTATTAATTCAGATGATGTATAAATCTTAATATCAAAAAATTGACACTTAAGGTTTTGTGGTCCAGGGTCAAATATATATTATGTTTTGGTGTTTACTTGTAGATCTTTTTTATAATTTTTTTTGCTTTTCAATGCAATAATGAATCATTTTTTTGGATGAAATATTTTTTTAATTGTCATTCCAGTACTTTCTGGAGTTTTGGGGGCACTGCCAATAAAACAAAATGTAAGCAAAAGGTGTATAAATGTTTAGCGGCTGACAATGGATTTGTATTTTATTTTTTATCAGCATTGGTTAATATTGAATATTTAATTATTCATGCTTATTTCCCCATGTTTTTTTTGTTTTTTTTTTTACCTTTGCTATCATCTAACCGTTTCTGAAAGTTAATCTCTAAAAACACCAATTACAATAATAATAACACAAATTTTTGGATTGAATAATATTCATTAGTCCTTCCATTATACTGTAAATAATAATTGTAAATACTGTAAATAAAAGATTATTGGAGTAAGTATTACAGGAAACTACTGTTTTATTCTTTCTACTTCTACTTCAGAATGTAAAGTTTAAATTCAAGTGCACCATGGTACTTGTCAATCTCTGTAATTATTTGTAAAATTTACAAGCAATATATGAGTGATAATTACTTCTACACAATTTTTTAAGCCTACCTTTCTAGACTAATAATGATAATAATTATTATAATTATATATACAACCAAAATTGTTGCGTGTGCTGTATGATAATCTGTGAGAACAAATTTCCCGTTAAGGGAAAATAAATTATCTATCTAAAATGCTATAGGAATATTGTTATTATATACAGCAAATCCTATCACTTCCCAACTTGTTACACATTTGTTGATGACAGCATTCCTGCTTCATATTAATTCAAGTTGAAGTGTAAATTCAGTTGCATCACAACAACAGAACATTTCATAAACATCCTTGCACTGCTATTGGTTGGGCAAACAACTAGCCCCGCCCCAAACTCACAACATTAATTGCTCTGATACCTTTAAAGCTATTTTTAGACCAAATAAATGCCTTTCAAGTAAACGATCAGATCAGTTCAACGTCCCATGACCAGTTTTACAAGTTTGTCTCATTAACCAAAACAAACCTAAAGTGCAGTTTGCGCAACAAGCTCACCCACATTTGATGAATTACTGCAGACTTCACCTCTCCAAACATTTACAGAATACTCTCGCGTACTCACGTCAGTTCACTGGTATATCAAACTTTATCATCTTCCCATTTAAGGCATGACTGAAAGACCTGAGATGTACCTGCAGAACAAAACAAAACTCACGTAGAGAAAAGCACTGAATGCACATAGCGAGCAGAACATTCTGAGCTTAACATGTTTGTTTTGTTCCAGCTGCAAACAGCACACGTTTGACACCGCTAAATGTTTGTGTGTGTGTGTGCAAGGGGTTTAATTTACCTCCAAGGCACATCTGTGTTCCTTCTGGTCCTGTAGATGACCTCATGGCTGTCCGACACTGAACAGACACCAAACACTGCGTCTGTTTAACCGATCCAAGAACGTGTTCACAGACTCAACAGCTATTTACAAACAGAGCTGGCTTTCTTCAACTCAATTCCCATGGTTCACCTTCATCTCTGCAGTGGGCCTGGGACACTTACTGGATGCAAAGCTTGAAAATATATGAATCTCAAAGCATGTTTTTCAAAAAAAAAAAAAAAAAAAAAAGATGAATGGGATGACCTTTACGGAGACCTGGACTTCATTACCACACTAAAAATCAGCTTGGGATCAGTTGGTTTAAAATTGAAAGGCAAAATGTATTAGAAAAAAAAGTAAACAAAATACAAAACTGTATAAACAATATTTTATCAATTCAGAATTGAAAATGTGTACTTGTGATTCACACACACACCAAAAAACAAATACAAAAAAAAACAAAAAAATAATAAATAAAAAAACACCTTCCACAAATTTTGAAGTATGACTTCAGAGTTTAAAAATACTTTTTTGGGGCCAATAGATACATGAACACAAATGCAATTTAAAACAAATTTAGTGAACAAATAATAGTAATAATAATAATAATAAATATATATTTATTTAATATATTTAAATATGAATTAAGTGTTGAAAAAGACTTCTGAGGGAAGCTAAAAAGCAGCTATAGAAAATGAGTTTTGTAAGGCCGCACCAGAATAACCTCTCGAGACTTCTGTAGTTTGAAGGTATTCAACACATGTTGATAACGCAGATGTTTGGAATAGTTCTGAAATTCAGAACATGTTCACAACTTGCACACTATTAAAGACATAACTCAATTTTGTTGTTGTTGAAAAGAGTAAGATTTTTCACATAATAGGGTCGAACTTGACACTTTCACAGTGCGCGCGCGCGTCACACAGCAGGTAATGACGATATCATCATCACGCACCGGCGCAGTTTCACGATATTATCATGGCCTCGATCAGCTCTGACGGCTATAATGTAAGATAGCGCGTTCTTTCACGGCGTTGTGACACGGTTATCATGTACTACAGCGGCTCTGCGAAGATCACTAGTAGTCTGGGGAGTTTAAAAGAATGTAAATAAACAGTCCGGCGGCAAATATAGAAACGCAAGTCACTGTGTAAACGACTGTCGCGCGCTGCGAGTACAGATGAAAAACACAAGGCTTGCCAAACTCTCGGCTGATTTAAGCCTCTGCTTTAACGCTGCAGATCACTGAAAGGCCCGTTCAGCTTTTTTTGAACACCTTTTCCCCCCATCACTTCATGTGTACGCCTGCACGAGAAAGGCAAAGGTCCGAAAATTCGAAGAAGGGTATGTGTTATACCTACCGTGCTTTCGCATGTTATATTTATAGCACCTCTAGCGTCATCAGACGGAATTGCACAAATGACCACCGCTTTCATGCAGAGAAGCGGGGATTGGACTTATTTTTATTTATTTTTTGCATGAATAAAAGGTATTTTTCATGCTATATATATATATATATATATATATATATATATATATATATAGTAAAAACTTACTTAAACTTAAAATAAAAATATTAAAAATGCTGTAGTATATAAATAAAGCCAAAATAATACTGGCCTCTCTCTCTCTCTCTCTCTATATATAAGAAGGAAAAAAATAAGACATTGAAATTACCCATTACTCAATCAGTGAATATTTCTGAGTAATTTCATTTTTGAATTTAACATGACTTTTAAGTCACTGCAAAAAATATATATATATATATATAAAAAAAATAATAATAATATTAATAATAAAAAAACCTGATGAACATTTGTACAAAATGACTACAACTCATATATAAACAATAATGGTTTATAAATAATATAACAATGACATGGCTTTATATATTTTGCAATTAAATAAACACACACATGGAAATTACATGGAAATATTACCCATTACTCCACCATTGAATATTTCTCTAGTAGAAATAGTACTTACTTTCATTTTTTAGGTCAATGTTCGATTTTAAAGTCAATGTAGACAAAAAAAAAAAAAAGATGTTGAACATTAGTCCTGTTATTTGTCAATGGAAACATACATATACATATTTAACACCTTTTCTGCATTAAAGCCATATTGAATAGCTAGTGAGTTATTTTTGAGGATTGCAAACATGCAAATAGAGATATATTTTCACTACTGGTTGCTAGAGTTGGAACAACAATCCTGACCGCAGTCTCTCTGCCCATGAGTCTGCGTCACACTCCCAAATTAAACATCCCAGATGACAGGAAACATCAGGACAAAACCCAGCTCTACTTACAGACATGAAAAACACAAAACCGCCATGTAAAGCAACCAATTCTTTGAAAACAAGAAGCAGTTTGACATTGCTTAACAGACTGGAAGAAGTTTTCCATGTGTTATTAATATAGATTTATGATACATCATAATTTAAAATCTTTCTAGATTCGGCTGTTACTGACCGAAGAGATTTTCCATTCTGATTATGCGCATTATTAATAGATCATGAATAACAGAATAATATATAACTTAGTGCTTTAATGTACAGTATTTTACAGCAATTTAAGTAGACTTTCACTGTGTGCTAATAAGAAAAACATGAAACAACACTATTACTGAACAAATGAAATTTATATGAAAATAAGACATTATTTAAACATCTCTTCGCATGCATGCACAGACATGAAGGAAATGACAGCTGCTCGTTTTATGGATAATAAAGACAAATGCACATCAAGATATTCCGTGGCATAAAATTAAACCGGGTCTAACAATGTGGGGTTACTTGGCTTCTTGTATTTTTTTGGCACTTTGTTTTTCCTTTGCCTGAAGAAACAGAGAGGAGAAAAAAAAAAAAAGACAATTTCATTTGAGAATTTTGAATATGAATACTGGAATATTTCCAACACTGCACTCTGGGTGTATAAATGCAAATGTATTAGCGTATTATATGGATGCTCTTACAGCAGAACTATAATAAGTTTTATTTATTTTTATATTTTTTGCATAATACCATTTAAAGTTCATTGTCTTATTTGCTGTGAGGTTTCATGCAAATCCAATTACCAAGAGAACAACTGCAAGCTCAACAGTGAAGTCAAGCTAACGAGACAGCACTGTCCTCTAGTGGTGTGACTGGACTTACCTTCTCCACCAGAGGAATCAGCTGCTGATATTCAGCCAGAGTCTTCAGTAACTCCATTATAAAGGGCAGGTAGTTGTGCTTCCTTCTAATGTTCTCAACCTTCAAAAAAAAAAAAAAAAAAAAAATCAATTTTTTGATTTTTTTTTACGTTTCATATTCTTATACTTTATTTAAAAAGCATTTTGCAACCACCACCACAACAACAACAACAACAATAATAATAATAATGTTATTGTTTTCATCACTGGTCCTTTAAGTTTTCTTTAACTTTGTTATAAAATATCACTTTATAATAATTATAAAAATATTTGTATCATTCATTTATATTTTATAAACAATTAAAAGTAAACATAACAATTATTAAAAATTATTATTATAGAATTACAAATATTATTATTATATAATATATATAATATGTGAGTTATAACAAGTTTTTTATAATACTTTTAATAATAATATTACTATAAGAGTGATATTTATAACTTCAAAAATAAATAATAATTATTATTGTTATAAAGTTACATTTGTAAAACTTATAGTTTTTGAAGTGTCAATGAGGAAAACAACAAAATTTAGATATTTGACATTTCATACTTTATACCATATTATAGTACGTATTAATATAATTCACATTTTTAATTAGGAAAATAATAATAATATTACTATTATAATAAAATCTATTTATAACATATATAACCTAAAGGTTATCTTTTTAATGATCAATGAGGCAAAAACAAAAAATGATATTATTAATAAATGTTATCTTGTTTTAATAATATTAAATAAATATTTAATAATGTTACATTTTATGATGCATTATACTCATTTGTAATATAAACTTTTAAAAGACAAATTAATAATAATAATAATAATATTATTAATAATAAGTATTATTATGATTATTATTATTAAGTTATATTTTATAACATGCATAAATAATTTTTATTTATTGTTTTTAAAGGCTCAACAAAGAAAACCATATCAATAATAAAAAAAAGAAAAGTTATTCTTAATAATACGCTATTAACAAATGACTTTTTAAACGCTCACTGACGGACAATAGAAGTGCATACTTTGTATCTTTTAAGTTTTTGGTTCTCTTCATCGATCAGGAGCTGGTACTTGGCGATCTCTGACTGGATAGAGCTGAGATGATTTCCACTCTGGTCCGTGTCCATCGGCTCTTCCTGTGAACAGCAGAGACATCTTTAAACAACCTTCAACATTCGGTCGTTCCAGCATTTGACGCAGTCAGAAGATCTCACCTCAGTGAGCTGCGCCTGGAGTTCAACGATCTTCTTCTCATAGATCATCTTGCGGTCTGAAACAATGGCCATCAAGTTGAATCGAATCTCACCCTCGCTGTATCTGGATGAGTTCAAAAGCAGAAATTCTTTAATAAAAATAGTTCTATAGAAAAATCACCGGCTCAAACCAGTTTGACGCTTACTTCTGTATTCTTTTCTCAATGACGGGCCGCACAGCACTGATCCAATCATCCTGGTCACACACACCTGACAATATAACAAAATCATTTAAAAACACGAAATAACTGCTCAACTACAAACGATTGAATGCCGATTCATCTACCCAAGTCTATGGGTCCTTCACGAAGTCCGTCCAACTCATACAATCGACCGTTAACAGGAACGTAGCTCACAAAATGAAAAGCGTCCTCTTCTTTAGCCGACGACTTCGCATCGAACTCAAACATCTGTTGTCTACAAAAAAAAAATAAAAAGACAATTTCCAATTATATAACATTTGAGATATGGTGCAACAGAAAACAAATGAACATAAAAGCATGTGAAAATAACCTGGCGAAGCTGTTGTGAACTTGTCGAATCACTTCAGAGTTACTGAGAGCAAGGCCCTTCATCTTAAACATCAAAGACAAAGACAAGCTTAATAAACAATAATATTGAAAAATATCCGTTAAAATAAAAACCGCACCAACTTACCGCAGCGTCAAAACTCTGTGAAAACTCTTTAAACTCGGACAGCGTTTCCCCGAGGTGCATATCAGGATGCGTACAGTTTAACAACACACTGACGATCGCTTGGGTCGCACAAGCATTATTGATGACCTGAAACAGTTTGCGAATATTCATTTCTGGTTATCCTTTTTACACTTTGTTACAGATCGCTGGATTTAATGAAATGGATGACTGTGCACCTGCTTGGCGAAGAAAATCTGATCCAGCCTTGAGTCTTGAACTATAGACCCCGCTGGCTCCTCACCGGGTTGCCACTTGAAGAGGAAAATCAGTCCATGAACGGGCCTGGAATGATTTAGATGCAGTTTAAACACTGGAGGAAGACTGGATATAATAATTGATTCAAGGATGTTGCTTACTTGAGATTTTCAAAGTTTTCTGGCTCCATGCTCCATATCTCTTCCACCTGTGCGCCTTTGCACCCTGATGACAACAACAGAAACATGGATCGATGCTTAATCGAAGATTCAAAACACACAAATTTTGCCTGTGTATATTTTGAATGTAATGTTCAAATGTACCAGTAGGGATGCACGATTATGACAAAAATCATATTTGTTGATTATACCCTTGAAATTGTAATTGCAATAATTAATTACTTTTAGTTCTTTACTATAATATTAGCCTCAAACGTAAACTGTACATCAGATTGGTTTCTTCTTTAAATTAGGGCTATCGAAAAGTTAAAATATGAATGGCATTATAAAGTTATACTAAAACTAAAATTAAAATCAAATAAAAAAACCTTAAGATACTGAGAGAAAAAAAAAAAACGCATCTTAAGCGCGCAGAATAACATAAGTGGACTTTGAATGATTACGTTATTGTGGCATCCATAATTGTAATCGCGATTAGTAATTCGATTAATCGGGCAGCTCTATGTACCAGTATAAAATAATTCTAAAAATCCTGAATCTTATGTTTGATTACACCATTGACAGTCCAGAAACATTTAAAAATACCAACAACGTTCAAAAATTGTCTCAATTGAATCAATAATGCCTAAACATGATGTGAAGTGAGGAACACTGGGCAAAATGCCAGAAAAAAAAATGTTTTTGCAAACGATGCTCATATTGTTCATATTTTTACACAAAAATATGAACTGAATCCTCAGATATTCGGAACGTGACAAAATGATTTGACTCTTTGCAACCTGCATATGATATTCAAAGACACTGAATCAAATGTTTGGATGCATAATGTCCACTTATTAATTAAAAAATGTATTCAATATTCAGATCACACAAATGATGTACAAATAATGTTGACATGACATGCAAATGCTGCTCTATTATAATGAACTGAATAGGGCTGGGATAAACGATTATTTTAAACGATTAATCTAGCGATAATTTTTTCGATGCATCGATTAATCTAACGATTAATTTTTTCAGACCGATTCGATTTCGATTATCTCCCCATTAATTGACTACTAACAATTTATACATGTTGATTTACATATCTGAATGAAAAAAAAACATGAATTCCTTAACATTGCAATATATGTTTAAATTACAAAATAAAAGACTGACTAAGAATGCATTACTTTGCACTTGTATAGAGATAGCATTCAATAAAACCTTGAAGCCTTGAAAACACATAGTTTACTGAAACAAGCTTACTGAACACATAGGGCCTAGTTTACTGAAAAAAAGTTATTCTTTAACATGAAAATAACAACAACTTGATGTCTAGCATTCAATAAAAAAGTTCACCCAAAATACTTGTTTAGAGCAATTGAAAGAATACAGTATCCAATGTAAACTTGAGGGCTTTAAGCTAATACAGAGAGTGCTTTTCCAAAAAAAAAAAAAAAAAATTAACAGAGGGAGCCAGCAGCCTGTCATGAAGAAAATCAAAATCTCCGAATGCTCCACGTGAAACTTTGGTGTTCCGCCCTTTTTCTATCGTGTCTAATGATTTTGGTAAATATGCACGAGGGAGAGAGAGAGAGAGAGAGAGAGAGCAAGACAGTGCTCATGTAGTTTGAAGACTGTGAGTGCGCGAGAGCGAACAATGCGCATATTTTGCGTCGACGTAACCGATGACCTCGACACGTTGTCCCAGCCCTAGAACTGAAGGTTCGAACACAATATGAATGTCCAAAATGTCCACGAAAATATGAATCGAATGTTCAGAACGTGTCCAAATATAGAGTTGAAATGTTTGTAATGGGACCAGGGGCCAGCTGCATAAACTTAGCCTCGGTGTTAATACATTGTCTTAAGAACTAGTCTGACCAACTAGCAGTCATAGCATAGTCCACCCGTACATGATTTGGGATGCACCTTTACTTATTTAAGGTATACAAAAAAAAAAAATTCATAATTCAAAATCCTCATCACTAATGTCTTGACATTTGATGTGTTTATTGAACCAATCAGATAAGAGTGAATGGAGAGTCAGTGACAGCCTCATATGATTGACTTCAAGAAGAAGGTGGACCCGCCCCCTTCCTCATGCTCGGGTGAGAGAATCTTGCTAAAACTGTATGCGCTTGTACTCGGGTTACTTCTGAAACTTTTTGTCGTACATATGCAGTCATTTAGACATTTGCAATTTTTTTTACACATACAGATTGGTTCTATGCAGTCAATGCGTTTTGCAGTTTTGTAAACTATTGTTTTTGCTTGCGAATCACAGGCTTGCAGTGCTTTGTCCGTATGTTGGCCAAAAAAAACAAGACAAAAAAAAAACAAAAAAAATATACAACTGTGCCAAAAGTGTAAGCGCATAAAAATACAAGTCCGAAGTATAGAAATCATATTTATTTTGTATCAGCATGAAGCAAGCTGCAGTTTCACACTATCTACTTATTTGTATTTTTTATATATTTTTTATTCTTTTATTATGTGTTTTATGTTCTGTCACTGTCATTCTGTTGTACTGCGGAGCTTCTGTCACGAAAACAAATTCCTCGTATGTGTAAACATACCTGGCAATAAAGCTCATTCTGATTCTGATTACGGTTAAACAAAGCAAGTATTTTTTTCTTACGTGCTTGAAAGACGATTTACACCTTTACAAAGATAATCTTGAGCATGCCAATTTAATTTACCCTTACAGTCTTATGTACACTTCCCCAACTCTCACCTTTCGCATGCAAATCTTTATGGCATCATTTTACCTCCATACCATAAGACACAGGTTAAAAGCAGCAGCACTGTGTCATTCCGCTTTTTATTATCAAGTGTAGAGTAGCGCTGCCTCCCATTCAATTAATTCTGTGAATTATATGGATTTGAACGACATTGCAGGCAGGCAATCACACCCTATATAATCTACAGATCATGCTGAAATTCATAATCACTCCGCTGAAGCAGGACTGAAGCCCGCCCCGCACCGCTAGTGTATCTAATATAACATTAGTGCACTCACCAAAGCCCTTGATCAGCTCTGTGAAAACCCCCGGGTCGCTCTCCATGAGACACCATTCCCCAGCGCTTCCAGCCATCTCACGAATTATTATTATTGTTTATGTTTTTATTGTAAACGGAAAAATGTGTTCGTGTAGCGGTTTGACGAGGCTAATGGGACTCACTCGTGCATACGGTACTTTTCCCGGCATTCTTTTCGACATGCGTCATGTATCTGCTTCACGTGGTGCTTTAGAAATGTGAGGCGCGCTTCTGCCTCCACGTGTCCAGGAGCGAATTCGAGCCGTTCTTTCAAGCTTTTTATTTAAACAATTCAATATTTCAAAATGTTTACATTTTCATTTAAAATATGCCAATATTATGTCAACACACGCTTTATATTAATAGATATATTAGCATTTAACAGGGCTTTCAGACTAGAAACAGGGTTGACATAATTTTTTTAATGACATTACCATTGAAGCCAAAATAAATATAATAATAATAATAATAAATATATGAGGCAACTAATTTTTTTTATCATACAGTTCAGACCATTTGTTTTCTCGCAAATTCGAGTTTATAGCTGTCAGTAACAGTTTGTCTTTTTGCAATTGCGAGATCCAAAGTAAAAATAAAAATAAAAAAAATAAAAAGTGTGAAAGGCATTTTTTTTTCTTCGGATTTGCAAAAAAAATCTGAAATATTAACGGGCTTCCATACATTACTTATTAAAGCCAGAAAGATATTTATTACCATCAATAATTTGTTTACAATGATGAAAAATAAGGTTTTATATCAATCCAGTTCTGTGCTTACATCACAAAAAAAAATGTGCACAAACATTTTTGTAAAATATTTTATTTGGAATATGTATGTACATTAAGAAAGGCTGAGGTATTGTACTCAGGTAAAAAAAATGTAATCTAAAATGCTTAGTGTAATACCATTTGGTATTGTTTTTTTTTTTTTGTTTTTTTTTTCAAGAAAACATACAGTGCATGATAACACCAAAATAACAATACTTACAACAAAGTCGATCAATCAAATACATATTAAAATACAACTACTTAACCTCTGTTTGGGCTGTTCAAGGGTGACCAATGTGTATAAACACATATTATTATTGAGCACTGCCTGAGCCCTCGGGGCTGGTACTCAAACAGCACGGCCTACACTGTTCAATAAGAGACAGAAGTTTCCCCTGCTGGTGCAGCTGTTTTGTATCTCTGCCTCCTCCAATGCACTGCCTGCTAATAAAAACTCTTAGCACCTGAAAGAGCTGAAAGGATTAAGTTCAACAACACTATCTAGACTAGAACAATATATCTCATTGCATGAATAATTCCAATCAGCATCCAGGACTGGAACCGTTTTTTTTTTTACAAATAAATAAACAGCAAGACTCACTGTTCTGGCACCTGTCATTTGTGCTAAGGTCTCCTTGAGACGTCTACCATCATTGTGCTCATCTAGTTCAACAACTTTATATGCAGCTCCCTCTTACAGAATGGGCATGTGGTTTTGGAGAATATCACAACACAGTTACTGGAGACAACATTCTGTATTAAAAAGTTCCAGTTTAATCCAACATGAAGGTAAGTTATTAATTACATAATTTTGCTATCTGTCCATGTCCATGCAATTAAAATCAATAGGACCCGCTGTTTGATTACCAACATTCTTCAAAATACTTCAGGAAAAACAAAATCTTTTGGGTGGACTATCCCTTTAAGTTGGTAGTAACTAACTTAATGAGTTTGTGTGTGTGTGTGTGTGTGTCAGACGATGTAGCCATTATTTCAAAATAAAAATAACTGTTTTAAATGATTAATTCACGAATATAATACTGATCTGGGCTGAGTAAAAAAAAAAAAAAGGACAGACTTTTATCTTCGACTCACTATGAACCAAACCAAACCAGTATAAGCACCTGGACAAATTGACATGAGCCTGACAACCCAGGAGCTGACGAGGTGAAATTGCCCATTCTAGATAAACGACATAAATATGTCAACTCAACTCATAACTCAAAACTACTATTTACACAACAACAGACTTAGATTTACACAGAAGATGACCTTGTCATAATCACTGGTTTGTAAAAAAGACACGTTGAAGATCCAAGGAAAGCAAATGCAGTTAGTGCAGGTACAAGAGAAGGTCACCTTCGGACTGTTATTGTGCCGTTCCCGGCTGAATCAGGTAAGGATCTCACAGGGGGGATTTAAACATTTAATGAACCTAAAACAGCATCAAAATTCTAGAATGACTTTGTATCATTGCAAATTCTCAAAAGTATTCCGCCATAAATCATACACGGCATTGATTGGTTCACCAGCGATGAGAAAAGGAACAGATGTCACGTGATTGGTCACACTTTACAGTACTAACTCTATGGCCAGTGGCACACCCAAACCTTAACATCCATTTAAAATAAACCCTTAACAGTAAAAGTACATTTCCTCACATTTCTATAGCTATCTTATTTTTAATATTTAAGATTGTGCTATCTGTTTCACTTCTGAAAATGAGAGCATGTTTTAATGAGACTCTAGATTCATTAGTCACTGGACGGAAACAACTAGAAGAAAAACAAAGTGCAGTAAATGGTAGTTATTTGAGCTACAAACCAGTGTTTGCAGTTATGACAGTACATTAATATGATAAGAATTAACAGTTTGCAGTATCAACCAGCATAACGAGCTGTTTTGTACAGCCACCCACATTCAAATGAACATTAAAATTAAGGGGTATAGAATTGTTTTATTTTGTCCTTTTTTTTTTGTCTTTGTCCTTCTAAGTTTGTTATTTTATCCTTTATACTAAATATCCATTGGGTGGCACTATGCCATTCTGTAAAATACATTACAAAGAACCAACAAAGGATTATTTTTTTCTTCTTGTGATCTCAGTTTTCCATTTTTTGGGTGATTTAATGGTGCTCCCTATCTCTGATTTTCACAAAAGCTGCCATATTGCCATTTGCAAGAAAAAAAAAGAAAAAAAAAACACATAAGGCAACCCACTAATCCTTATGAATTAACCGAAGAGAATTAAGGCTGTTCTTGTCACTTTGTAAAAGAACATCAGTTATCCATCTCATAGTTATTCTGTCAACAATACGTTTCGAAAACCCAAACAATGAGAATGTTAAATTTTAAAGCACAGAAATGGCCCTAAAATTGTCCTGTAGCCTGAGGTTGCAGCTTTCTCTCTTTTAGCAGATTTGAAACAAAAAGAAACTTTGAATAATTTATTGCTTACATATTTTAAAGTTTAATGGCCTGAACTCCATACTCATTAACATTGTGAAAAGAAGATATGCAGTGTCTTTCCCTTTTTTTGTAATAAGCCTCATAAGTTTAGTTTGTTATCCTAAATTTTCAGAACCTGTCCTTATTTGGATCTCTGTTGTAATTCACTCTAATTTCAAACCAGGTTTTTTTTTTTTTTTTGCATATTTCTCTCCTGATTCAGACGAGATTACTTTTCACTGGAGAAAGCAATTGTTATGGATAAAGTACTTGTATTTCAGATGAAAACAGTAGTTTGAAGTTAAAACGAATTACAAATTTGTTGATTATAAACACACAGCCCTCACTCTGACGGCACCCATTCACTCTTACAGCAACGAGTGGACTCTCATTCTGACGGCACCCATTCACCCATGCTTTTCCATAATGAGAAGTATTAATGACGACAAAATCGAGTCAAAAACGAAAGTTTTCTAGAATGTTACTAGACCTGTGGGACAACATAAGACAAAAAAGATCATTTAATTATTAATTATCTTATTACGAAAAAACAAACAAAACAAAAAAACACAGGCTTTTATAGTGCAAAAGCACACTCACTCTTCTGCGCTACAGAGGCCTTCTTTTTTCATTTGCCCTTTTCCGATCCAGCAGTTATCAAGGGACTGTGTGTAAGCCACACGTCACAGTAATGGCGAAATCCTCCTTAGTATTTACAGTCTCATGACAAGTAATGACCGCCATACACGAACCGTCGGCGAACTCATTCCCCACCACATCCAGGAGCAGACGCCCCCCGCCCACGCTCCCTTCAGTGCGGTGTCATCAGAATATGCCCCGCTGATTTAATATCTGTTTGCTGCATGCATTTGCGGGTAGCCATGCAATCAAGCAAGAAGCCACTGCTGCGGCTGCTCTCATAAATCACCGTCCCTGGCGGACAATCACGCCTGGCTTTATGGAGGCAGGCACTAGTGAAGCCACTGATTACATTCACTGCCTTATTAAAAGCGTTCCCGCCGATGGAAAGGTGCGCGTCTTTATTTATCGGCCTGGTGTCATTTGCGGACGCTCTGTCTTTCACTCTTAAATGATTTGGCACAGTAATGGAATGACGCCTCATTGGAGTTCACAGGAGGAGAGGGTGCCGTTCCAATAATCTCTCGAGTATCACTTCACTGAACTGCCCGCGATTCCTCCCTCCTGTCAAAGCCAACTAACGTCTCCCCCTGAAGAAGGTACTACAACAGACTCGTCATGGCAATAAGCTGTGGCATTTCATTAGAGAAGGTTACTGCACTTTGTCACATAAGGGCTTGTCTCGAAGGCTGCATTTTGCACTTTCAGGTGGGCTTTGGACTTTTAGACTAGACAGAAGGCATGGTTGCAACTGATGGGGTGAAAGATGCAAAATCTTTGAAAGATGACAAGTGGAGTCCTGGGTGTAGAATGACCGATTGGATCCATCCATTAATTGTTAAGATATTAGTCATTACCTTCGAATCACAGTTTAAAAATTAAATAAAAAGCAACAATTTCAGTACGACCCAGTATTAATTCAGTGTTTTTTGTGAAGCGCTATAAAGCATTCCTCGTATAACTTTCCATGACTTTTGCACGCCCTTTCTAGTCATTTATACAGTTACTCTAAGATTATGAAAAATATTTTTTATATTGATTACATCAATTACACTTGAATTTTTTTTTTTTTGCTATACAGCTCTAAAATACAACTTTTCCATGACTTTTTGAGATATTCCTCATTTACATGACTTTTCCAGACCTTCAAATCTAAAAAATGGGTAAAATTTCCAGTGAGATCCAGTATTATTTAATTCAATGTATGTTGTGACACAAAAAATCAACAACAACAAAAATTACAAATTGTGTGATCCAAGTCGTACTGTGTTCTTGTATTATTTTCAGTGACGTCCACATGGCCTTTATTGTCATTAATGCTGTATTTCTAGGATTTTTAACATTTCTTTACAACATAGTTTGACACACATTTCCATTTGGATGTCAGTTAGGAGTTAAAATCCCAGATTAAAATACATAAAAATTGTATAATAAAAATATAAATCCAGTAGGATCCAGTATTAAGGATTCTTTGACAATAAATAATAATAATAATAAAAAAATTAAAAACAATAAATCCAAAAAATTCACTATTTTTGCACTAATTATGATATTGATGTCAGCTAGGAATGCATGGAACAATTACACTTGACATTTTGTTGTTGTTTTTTTTTTTTTTTTTTTTTTTTTTAACTCACAAAAATAAGTATAATTTATTATTTTTTAGAACTTATAAAACATTATTATTGATAATAATAATAATGAAAAGTGTCCACAATTTCCCAAGACTTTTCCATTATGTCAGCTATGAATACTTGAATTAAAATTTTATTACTTGATATTTTTAATTCACAATATATATATATATATATATATATATATATATATATATATATATATATATATATATATATACTATTCATGTAACTGTAAATGCTAGTTGTTCATTAATTTGAAAATCTACTAATTTCCATGACTTTTGACTCACCAGATTTCACAAGTTTTCAATGATCTGTGATCACAGCATTAAAAAACATAAATGAAAGAGAAATAGGTCATAATAAAAATGTATATTTCACACCACAGTAAATCAATGCTAACAATAACAAGCAAGTATAGTTACTGCAAATGTCAGGGGAAAAGACGGCTGGGTTAGCAAATTCTCACTATTCTCATTGCGAAGTTTTTTTGCTTTAAAGCACAAACACAAATTGCTTTTAAAAATACCAAATTATAACAGTCCACCAAACCAACAGCTCATCTGCAATAAAACAGCTGAACCTTGCATTAGATGTATTTGCTTCTACCACATGAACACATTAGGAAGTGTAATTCATCCGAAATAGAGTTTAGAAATGATATGAGCCATAAATGAGATCAAATGGAAGAGAAACGCAAGATAAAAGGACACAGAAGAACAGTAAGGGAACGTGAATTAAATAATAATAAAAAAACAGACTTGAAGAAATGAAGATAACTGTGATAAACTGCTAAATATTACATTTTTAATTTAGCTGGTATCATGATAGCAGGATTTAAATTGAAAAAGATGTGAATGGCCCTCAGATGTGTTTTAAAACTGTATGATGGGGGCTTCTGCTCTGTATTCAGGAGGGATGGTTTGCCCTTGGTGGCATTTGTTGAAAGGTCACACATTGGTGATCCCAGTTGTTCAAGGTCTCAGAAGGGATTTCACAGCTTCTTGAGCGCAGTAATCCACTGGTGTCCATTCAAGACGGCAAATGAAATCCACCCCAAAGAGGGACTGGGGGAAATAGATACCTCCACCTGAGTGGAGCGCCGCTATAATTGGACAGTTCCAGGTGTGAAGAAGTGTGAATCATATTTTGATTGGGAGGAAAAAGCAATATGTCATGGAGGCTTCACAGCTTTTCAGAGATACAGTGCAAGGCTGGTTCTGCTGTGTATCAAGAGAGAGAGGAAAAAACCTAAAGTTGATAAAGTACAAAACCTTCATTAGCTACTTCTTAAAGGAATAGTTCATCCAAAAATTTAGATTGACTTTATTTGTTATCACCCTTTAGCCATGTAGGGTGTAGATCGAAACAGATGTTGAGGAAATAAGCATTGCTTCACTTGCTCATCCTCTGGAGTGAATGGGTGCCGTCAAAATGAGAGTCCAAACTCACCTGATTATGACATGTTTGTTATTTAGTTCATTAAGTTCCCTCGGTTCATTGTCAGTCGTTGTTTGTCTTTGAGTGCACACTGTAACATTAGCTTGGATACACCACGTTTATTCTTTGATTAGAAAACATATTGTAAAGTGGTCTGTAAAGTGATTCTTTTATAAGATCAAAAACCTTGTAAATTTGTGTCTGTCTACTTGACTTCAATCTGCTTACATGTAAAATTAGGTTAGCAATCAGCTAGCAGCTAAGGTCCTGTTAACACCTGGTCGCTTCATGCATTTTTTTCCTGGTCTGATATTTATCTGTTAAAATGGTTCCATGTACACTTGGCCACATATACGTTCCCACAAAAATGGAGGTAAATCTGATTTTAATTCCCATATATACGTCAATTCAACAGATGTCACATCAACGAATGCAAAATATATATATATATATATATATTTTTCCCCTACAATTTGTTTTACATGCAACTCATTTTAGTTGCATGTACAACAAACTCATTAAACTGTGAAAGTTAGAAAAAAGTCTCTTGAAAAAGAAAAAAGATGAACAAAGTCAGCCTTTGACCAGAACAAATAATAACATGAACAGAAATGCAAATGCTACACTAAACTAGTTTGATTTTATAAAACTTTATATTAAACTATCTAATAATGCAAAGATTAGAATTGAAAACTCATTGCACTTTAATAAAAGCCTACCTCTCGAAAACAAAGCCGAAAAGAAAAGAGGCTGAATTAACATGGGACATAAAGTGAAAAATTAAAATGACATACAGGGACAGACTCAAATATATACACTCTTAAAAGTACATTTTTATTTTTTTGGCAGTTATGTTTCCACAAAGAACCTTTAACAGCACAAAAGCTTCTTATTATTAAAATGTTCTTCACACCAAGACAAAAATGGTTCTTCTAAGAACTGTTGACTGATATTTTCTTTTGAAAACTGAAAACCATTCTTCTATGGCATTGCTGTGAAGATCCGCTTTTTGAACCCGTAGCAAATTTGCAGAATTCATATTACAATCAACTAAACCGTTTAAGCATTCAGTGTAATTTCAAATCAAGAAAATATTTCCGTGTCCATAGAAAATAACTTTCTTGCAGCAGAGCATGAAACAAGATCAGGAATTGTTAAAGGGACATTATCCACAAGCAGTCACAGAATCAGAAACTTGTGTAATTTGTGCACAGAAGTTTTATTAACTAAACACTTACACAAACTAGTCTAACAAACACACACACACACACACACACACACACAGTAGATGAATGAAACCAGATAATGCAGCTATGGAAAATGAGTCGGTTAACCAAATGAGTGAAACCATTAGTGCCATTTTAAACTTTGGTCTGATACTAAACCTCAGTTTTGGTTAGTTAAATGTGTGATATTTGCATTGCCTTGGCCGTTGAACAAGCATCTGGATGCAAGGAGATAAGAGTGCAGAAGAAGAGAGAAGAGAGCAGCGGGTCACGGATGTGAGGCCTTTTAACTTCTGGTAACTGTTGATTTTTCTGATGTAAATAACGTTATGTGAATATTCACAGGCTGTTTTAATTTTGGTATAAATGCTTTGAGATAATATTTAGTGTTTTCAAGTCCATTTATTGTAGCACCCAAGCCTCCCAATAATCGCAATAAGCATTGTGCTTTTTTTATTATAACACAAAGTCTCATGCTTCTGTCAATTTTAAGATCAAAATACTACTAATAAATATGTTTTACTCTCTTTTATTTGTAGTGAGATAACTACATTCACCTCAGTTCAAGTGGCATGTGAATCAAGGACATTTTCCTTTTTAATATTTGCAGCATGAAATAAACATGAATAAATATTTGAATGCATATTGAAAAAATAATAATAATAATCAGAACAATTTAATACAAATGAATGTCTCATGAAACTGATCAATTAGAGTTTCAAAAACATCTATAAGCTTATGTTTTACTGCTGTGAAGTGTTGAGAATGACAGGTTGGATACTTTTTATTTATATAGGTGTAATTTTCTAATTATCACTCAATATAACATGATTTTATTATCATAATTGTGACTTTATTCTTAAAATAGTATGACCTTAATTTTATTTATTTCGTTATTTTTCAGCGTGACACTAAAATGCCGCTGGCTTTTTGTACTGTATGCAAACACTATCTTGGCATAGCGGCCCAAAAACAAAACAAGTAAAAAATTGTAAAAAATTAAGTTAATGATACTGGCTCCCCATATCTCTTTATTGGATGAAATGCACTGGATTACATAATGAAAGAGTTTTTAATTTTTTATTTGAATGATTTCGTTTTGAAGTAGTAATTTATAGCATTCTATAAATATGTTTATCATGTCAGTGAGGCAAGCACTTGCTGAGTTTCAGTTCAGTTTGTGTGAAGCCTCTGTGCTCCAGATCGAGACTGCAAGCCATCCTTTTTTCTTCTTCTTTATTTTACACAAGCACAATATTTTGTTGATATTGTGATAGCACACAAATAAAACTATTTTCAGTTCTGAATGATGGATACTCTGACCTTTATGAGAAAAAATTATGCCATATTTTAATTTTCCACTCACAAAAAAGTGATCGTGTTGGTGCCTCCATGTACTTCAAATCGCACTTCAGCTTCCACTCTTCATACAAAGGATCAGGTATGTATCACACATTTATCTTCATTTTTTGTACTTTATATTGTGAAATGCATTAAAAAAATTATATTTCAAATTGTCTTTATTTGAGAAGGTTAAACATATGCTCAACTCACTGTCTGGTGCTGGCCACTGTAAAATATAAAATATATTATTGTAAAGTATAACAAATAATTGTGTGTCTGATCCAGGTGTTACAAACCTTTTAAGAGTGCATGACAGACACTTTATACTGAATTGATTTTCTGTACTTCTACAAAACAAATAAATCAGAAACCTAAATAGAGGAGGAATCTGAGACCTGAAATATTCTAGATAAACTCTCTCGTCTCCATACTGTACGCTTTGAAGGTATTCTCAATCGTATCAACCTGTCACTTGATTTGTCAGCCCTTCATTTCCCCTCCAAATAGGTGGCCTGGATCTTAAGACCCATCTATGTTATCAGTACTTTTCCGCCCAAGACGTTCAGCATCCTCAGCATTGGAGCTTTTATCAGTTGGCTTCAGAAACTCCTGCTGCCCGCCAACAGCTTGACTGCTTTATCTCAGGCAGGAATTGCGTTGACCTTGCAGCATCTCCTTATCGAGGCTAAAATAATCTTTTTTCACAGTAAAACACATCATGTGTTAAATGACAAGTATGTTCCCTCCTCTACTTCACATTGCGTGACTGCCGTCTCTCTCTTAACATTTACCATTTCAGCACTTTATACTAAATATTGTCTTTGAAATGGCTCTTCTTGTTGAAGGAACAAACTGTATTTCAGTCATTTCGCTGTTTGCTAAACTCTAATAGCTGATGTAGACTGTCTTAATGTAAAAAACAGAATACATTGCATTGCAACTGATTGCATGGTTAATCAGCATATGTCTTTTAGTATTGTTTCAGCACCCGATTCACAAAAGATACAAGCGTATCAGTAAACTATGCTAATACATTTCATCATCATTTAATGAAAAACTGTTGCCACAAACAAAGATTTCTTTTAATTAAATGTTTTGTTTAATACAATTTAAATTGCAATTAAAATCTTTCCTTCTGTTTAATACAATTTTGAGTATAATGGAATCTTATCAAGAAAAACATATTTAAAAAAAGGAAGTTGGCATCTTTGTAAAGATGAACGTCCTTAAAACATTTCCTTCAGTGTCTTTCAAGATGGCATGGGTCATTTGATCAAGGTTAATGATTTATCTGTGTTAACATCTATTTGTAGATTTCCTTGAAAAGGAAAGACTCCGAACACCCAACTGCTCCCCAGGCGCTGCAAAGAAAAATGGCTGCCAACTGCTCCGGGTGTGTTCAAATTCTTAGTATGTCCTAATAGGCTACACATCACATCACTTTCACTAACCATGAAGAGACTGGTTTGAAGCTCAGATAGTGTGACCATTTACTACACTTTGTAATTCTTCTAGTTATACAAGTCTTGCACATTTACAGGAAATAGCTTTCTCCCATGTTAACAAAATAAGGTTAAACACCACTCGACCAATGCAGTGAGTTGGGGGTGGCACTAAGGGTGCATTTGAAATCACGCACTGGCTAGTAGGTACTACATTTGATTTGAAACTTACTTTGCAACCTTTAAAAAAGTTTGTTCCATAGCAAATTGTTTTGAACTAGTGGTTTGGAGGACATATAAAACGTCAAAGTCACGTGATTTTAACAAACAAAGCTTTGTAATGCCATTATTGTTCTGAAATGCTTCAACATTTCAATGCACTGTAAAAAGTTTAACTATTATTTACTCAATTTTTTTGGTGAAACATTTTTACACTCAAAAAAATTGAGTAAATTTTAAAGCTGTGAAATCAATGAAATATACTGTTTAAATTGAGTAATTGTAAGTAAAAAAATTAAGTAAATCTGAGTAACTGAATTACTTTATATGAGAAATAAAATTAATTGGATATAATCAAAATTATAAAACACCACAACTGTAATTCTATGTAAAAAAAAAATAAAAATATTGAGTAGATATAATTGAAATATTGGATGAAATTTTACCAAAAAAAATGTGCTACGTTTACTACATGTAAAAGTGAATTTAACTTAATATTGGACTATAAATTATCAAAATGCTGCATTCACTTTTTTTTTTACACCATTTACCCTTTATAATTAATATAATAAAACCAAATAAAGAAAGAAACACATTTTTTATTGAAAATTTATTTGTCAATTAAACATAAGACCAAGTCTAAAATCAACCTTTGAAACATTGTATCCATTTTAATATTCCAGTAGATTGCAAAAATTAAAAACTGTAAAGTAGCCATAAGGGAAATGATTAAACCTTATGAAACATTTCATCCATCTTAGTATTCAAGTAGATTACATGTAAAATACGATAGCCGTAAGAGAAATTACATCTTTGTTCCTGGTGCATACCAGCCATTTGCAGTCACACTCAACATTAAACCATAAAAAAATATAAAAGCAACACTTACATCAATATTAAAGGGATAGTTCACCCAAAAAGATGATGTTGTCATAATGTACTCGCCCCCCCGGGTTGTCCCAAATCTCTACGAATTTCTTTCTTCTGTTGAACACAAAAAATATTTTAATGAATGTTGGTTAACAGATAGTTGAAAGTTGCCACTGACTTCCATGATAGGAAAAAAAAAAAAAAAAAAAGTATACTATGCAAAGTCAATGGCAACCTTTAACTGCGTTAACCAACACTCTTTAATACTTGGCTGAATGTCACGTCACTTCACTTAAAATATCTTTTGTGTTCAACAGAAGAAAGAAACTCGTACAGGTTTGGGACAAATTGAGGGAGAGTAAATTATGACAACATCATCTTTTGGGGTGAACTATGTCTTCAACAGAATTAATCAGATAACAGAAACACTTCCATCAGGAATACCCATTCTGTGGGATGACCATGAACCACTACTATGCAAGAAGATAATTTTTTAACCTCTGAACATTAACAGAGTTTTGGAGGATCCAGCTCAAGAAACAGTTTTTGGAACAACTCAAGTGAGTACAGGGTCCTTCTCAAAATACTAGCATATTGTGATGAAGTTCATTATTTTCCGTAATGTAATGATAAAAATTTTACTTTCATATATTCTAGATTCATTGCACACCAACTAACACACCAACCAAATATTTCAGGTCTTTTATTGTTTTAATACTGATGATTTTGGCATACAGCTCATGAAAACCCAAAATTCCTATCTCAAAAAATTAGCATATCATGAAAAGGTTCTCTAAACGAGCTATTAACCTAATCATCTGAATCAACTAATTAACTCTAAACACCTGCAAAAGATTCCTGAGGCTTTTAAAAACTCCCAGCCTGGTTCATTACTCAAAACCGCAATCATGGGTAAGACTGCCGACCTGACTGCTGTCCAGAAGGCCATCATTGACACCCTCAAGCGAGAGGGTAAGACACAGAAAGAAATTTCTGAACGAATAGGCTGTTCCCAGAGTGCTGTATCAAGGCACCTCAGTGGGAAGTCTGTGGGAAGGAAAAAGTGTGGCAAAAAACGCTTCACAACGAGAAGAGGTGACCGGACCCTGAGGAAGATTGTGGAGATGGACCGATTCCAGACCTTGGGGGACCTGCGGAAGCAGTGGACTGAGTCTGGAGTAGAAACATCCAGAGCCACCGTGCACAGGCGTGTGCAGGAAATGAGCTACAGAGAAGCAGCACTGGACTGTTGCTCAGTGGTCCAAAGTACTTTTTTCGGATGAAAGCTAATTTTGCATGTCATTTGGAAATCAAGGTGCCAGAGTCTGGAGGAAGACTGGGGAGAAGGAAATGCCAAAATGCATGAAGTCCAGTATCAAGTACCCACAGTAAGTGATGGTCTGGGGTGCCATGTCAGCTGCTGGTATTGGTCCACTGTGTTTTATCAAGGGCAGGGTCAATGCAGCTAGTTATCAGGAGATTTTGGAGCACTTCATGCTTCCATCTGCTGAAAAGCTTTATGGAGATGAAGATTTCGTTTTTCAGCACGACCTGGCACCTGCTCACAGTGCCAAAACCACTGGTAAATGGTTTACTGACCATGGTATTACTGTGCTCAATTGGCCTACCAACTCTCCTGATCTGAACCCCATAGACAATCTGTGGGATATTGTGAAGAGAAAGTTGAGAGACGCAAGACCCAACACTCTGGATGAGCTTAAGGCCGCTATCGAAGCATCCTGGGCCTCCATAACACCTCAGCAGTGCCACAGGCTGATTGCCTCCATGCCACGCCGCATTGAAGCAGTCATTTCTGCAAAAGGATTCCCCACCAAGTATTGAGTGCATAACTGAACATAATTATTTGAAGGTTGACTTTTTTGTATTAAAAACACTTTTCTTTTATTGGTCAGATGAAATAAGCTATTTTTTTGAGATAGGAATTTATGGTTTTCATGAGCTGTATGCCAAAATCATCAGTATTAAAACAATAAAAGACCTGAAATATTTCAGTTGGTGTGCAATGAATCTAAAATATATGAAAGTTTAATTTTTATCATTACATTATGGAAAATAATGAACTTTATCACAATATGCTAATTTTTGGAGAAGGACCTGTATTTGTGGGTCTTGGGATATCTCAAATCCAATGTGACTCCTGAAAGATGGCAGCAGGCTCTGCTGTGATTCCCAAGATTACATCGCTGACTGCCCCATTATTGTTTCGAAGGATGTAGATTTTTATGACCTCCTCTGCCAACTCTGCTTGTACGAAGACGGGTAGATCAGCTGAACCCTACAGGCAAATTTTAAAGATAACTGGTTAGAGCTAACATTCAAAACTGAATGTTACAAGAAAGTGACAAATACACAAAACAAGTAGCACCTGAAGAAGCAAACATTCTGTTGGACCATATGATAGGTAAAATCTCAAACAAAGTTTACTAGGGGGAGGAGTTGCAAAAATTAACAGCATTCTTCTTAACAAGAGGACAGGTTAATTTTCTACATAGGGACATTTATTTTTAACAATAAACCTAGAAGAAAAACGAAAAGAGACCAACTGCGAGCTTCTATGCTGTAAATCAATGCTATAGGCTTTTATTGAGGTCTGCATTATTTCAACCAATTTCTTTATAAACATGTTTAATATTTAAGTAAAATGACTAATGGTTTTGAAACAAAAAAGCTTGTTTAATTGCACTACTTGGAAAAAAAATATGCATTGCATTAACCCTCACACTCAACCCTTAACCCTCTAAATAATTCTGTGGCTTAGTAAATATTACAGTAATATTTAACTTTATTAACTTAATAAAATCTCTGAATATAGTTTACTTGATTATACAAAAGATGGCTTTCCTGTAGCTCAAACAGTAGAGCGTCGGCGCTAGCAAAAATTGATTAAATTGTAAATGTGTACCTTGAAATGCAATGTAAGTTACTTTGGATAAAAGTGTCTGCCAAATGCATAAATGTAAACATATTAACGGACTAAAAATACAACAGTTTATTTTATCTAAAATGTACAGTTATATTTTATTTTTTCCACTAAAACAATTTAGTATTAGACTAACAAATTGTTTATTTATAATACACATAATATATTTGTGAAATTTCTATCAATTTATTTAAGGATGGAAAAGTAAACTGATCTGTTTCAGGGAACAAAAATATTACAAATAATTTCAAATCAAAATGAATATATTTAAACACACTCTTAAGAAATTTAGGAAGTTTACTCAATTAAAACAACGTACCCCTCCCCCAGCCTCCGCTGTCCTTCAATACCCACCAGGTCTGGATTTGTTACATTAAAAAGCTTGCGGTTTTCAAACTTTTGACCGATATTGTATGTGATCTAGGTTTCAGTGCAATAGAATGATTTTACAATGAAGCAGGCCTTAAACTGTCCGACTCCCTATAGTGGGAGCTGATTAAAACACACCAGTCTATGTTATGTCCACGCCATTTTAAATACTTTTGCATGGCGTATTTGTAGTGGTGATTTAAGAGCTCATACTTGAGTTCGTGTAGTAATTATGATGTTTTACAACAACGTGACAGCTTTTTACAAGAAAGAATGTCATTTGAAAGCTCATAAATGATGTGTTCCCTTTTGACAAGCCACTGACCCCAAAGGGGAACCTGTACAAAATCGTTTTCCATTGGGCATGTATAGTTATAGTTGCTGGACCACGGTACACTTATCGTTAGACTTTCAAATGGCGGTTGAAATAAACGGTGATCCAAATAGTACGAACGTTAACCCACTCCAAAAAAAAAACAAACAAAAAAAAAAACTAACATACATATGGCTGCCCCACTAACTAACTTCGAAAACTACACTGTTATGTACACGCACACACGGTCAATGTTTAATCAACTTTTGAAAACATTATTGCAAATATACATAGTTATAAAAGGACTACGTTACTTACAGGAAATTCGAGTAATGCCGTTCACGTCGTTGCTGAGAAAAGCAGTCCTTCAGTGACAGGTGCCTCTTGTTTGAGCCGCGAAACTTGTTAAACTTATTAAGATAACGCAAAATACAAACACAATTGTTAGGAAATCCTTAATAATTAACTTCTGAATTAAACATCACAAACATAATTAGTATTAGCTGGCTAAATTACATAACGTACCACAATATGAGAGGAGTGCGGGTCTTGCCGTTGCTGAGGAAAGCCGTCCTTCAGGTGACTTCGATTAAGCTACGAAACTTGTTGAATATGACGTAAAATACAAAGACAATTGTTAGAAAATGCTTAATAATTATTAACTTTTTAATAAAGTGTTACAAACGTAAGTAGGATTAGCTGACTAACGTTACTTACCAGGAGCTGTGAGGTGTATGGCTAGTCGACGTCGCTGCTGAGGAAAGCAGATTTTTTTTTTTCCTGCGGAGCTGCACACGTGATCACTTTAGCCGCGAAATTTACTCAATTTATTTAAACTGTCATTTATTAAGTTGGAACTTTATTTAGGAAAATTGGTTGGAAATACTTAATAATTTTAGTTTCTAAAACAGATCAGTACAAGTAAATAATTATCAAATATTTCTATTAGAATTCACCAGAAATATTGAAGGTATATTAAAAATATAATTAGTTAGTTAAATACTTATTTATTTTCATTACATAAACTTAAATAATATATGTACATTTTAGAGAAATTATTTGTTGGATTTTTAATTATTCTTTTTAATCTGACCCACTCAAAATATCACTTAAATGATTTCAAAAGATTTTATTAAGTTAATATAGCTCTTTATTTTTGTGAAATTTACTAAGCCACTGAATTATTTTTTACAGTGTGGTTCACCAATGGTTTTATACATGTTTGGCCCGAGTTTTTGTTGCATTTACACAGTTTTGACCAGCAGGCGTCAACTAGCATGAGGAGTTTTAAGCACTTTGAAACTGTGCATCATTTTGTGAAGTGATTCAATTGATTCTAATCTTTAAAAAGGTTTCACTATACCTCTGTTATTTCCATCTACTGTTTTTCTAATACTGTGAATTCAGAGATACAGTTATTTTGCCATACTTTTTTTTCACATACTGTGTAGTATCGAAATAGGCATATTTGGACACATCATATGTTTTTTTTTCTCTTCCAAATATGCACCATTTATTTTAGCAATTCCGTTTTGTGCCACTAGGGGAGCAATAATTACACACCTAAACTTCAACAATCATTAAGGCTTATTCACGCACGTCCTGATTTTGCCAAGTCCAATGTGTTCCTAGGTCAACATATTTTGTTGACCCTGGAACAACATTTTACTCCAAAAAATATATTCTTAACCATATCCCTACACCTAAACCTAACCTTAACCATGAGTAATCCCTAAAATCAGAGGAAATGATAGATGAATGACACTGATGTACAAGCACCAAACACTGATTTTAAGCATAAACTTCACAAAATCTATAAACTGGTTCTTCGAATCTGATTGGTTAATCACAATGTTGTTCCAGGGTCAACAACGATGTTGTCCCAGGAACATCTCTCACTTGGTAAAATCAGGTTAGGCCTTATTCACACCAGGAATCATAACTACAACTATTGCGATAAAGTACTAAAAATTATTCTAAATGGTTCTAAAATTGTTATAAATACACAATAGTGGAGTTCACACCACAACTATAACAATATCGGGATAACTTTCAAAATATTTTTTTCCCCCAGCTGATGAATGACAAAATAATGACAGCTAATCAGAATCCATTAAAATTTAAAGGGCTCACACATTTTAAACAGCAGACAAAATTGAGGAGAAGCTCTACAGAGCAAAACACATAGAACATAAAATTCTCTCAAGTATTCAAAATTAGTTTCGCGACATTGTCTTGCCACCTTTGAAGTTTCACTGAAAAAGACTAAGCCTTGTTTTTATTTCACTACACAAACTCTTTAGCTAAATTCACTCTTAAATTAGATAGATCTATATTAACTGTTTAGATGCACTTGAAATATAGCACGCTGGTTAAAGCATGTAAATGCATCAAGAACAGCAAAAACTGAAACTTCATGCAGTGACAACCATTTTACAGAAATTCAATGCAATGTGTACGGAACTGAACTGTACAGCGTATTTAAATGTGTATCAGAATTGTGTCTTTTCTGTATGTGTGGTGGAAGAAATCACACATTTCTTGCATGTTGCTATGTTCTGACTCATGAATGATGCCAGATTTGCTAGGGGGGAAAAAAAATCACACATTTCTTGCATGTTGGTATGTTTTGACTCATGAATGTTGCCAGATTTGCTAGGAACCCCCCCCAAAAAACAAGCTCATATAAACCACAACGTCCTCAAATCCAAATGTGTAATCTTGGAATAAGCTACATACCAAAATATTGCAAATGTATTAACTCCATAAACTGGATTGCTTTATGAGCCGTGCCCAAACAACAAGCTCAAAGACACTTAAAGGGATACTCTACCCCAAAATGAAAACTTAGCTGGTGTGGATTCATATATAGTTATCGTTCCCGGTGTGAACAGGCCTTTACTTGCCAAGTTTATGTATAGAGTATGAATCACACACACATACACTCTTAATTTCTTCCCACTCAGTCCAAGGTGTCTTTCACAGTTTCATATATCATGGCCGTCTCTCTTACACTTTTGTGTGCTGTGATGTGTCTGTCACTTTCTCTGTCACTGCCACTCCCCTCCACCACAACTCCGCAGATCAATGGTTGGTTACCATGGCAATGCAACAGCCCATTTCCTCCGGAGCCTCCGGTGGATCATAACACCAAGGCTACCTGCACCCAACCATACTTCCTCTGGCTCCGAGATTTGAAGCCGTCACCCACCCGTGAACATCCCTCTCAAGATAAACAGCCAAGAATAGCTGTTCACACTACAGACACATTTCAAATGCGCATACCATTTTTGTGATCATTTCCTAATGCGGGGCAAGATGTTTTCAAAAACAGCAGCGTCTCACTGATGCACCCGCCGTATAACGTGCCATGTTCACGCTTGAAGAATCTGCTCCCGCGGAGCGGAGGAAGTCATTTGTTTTTCCTGTCATTCCTGGATGCGCCCTGCCCCGCTTCCCACCAGCGCTCGCTCCAAACACATTGAGCTGATCCGCTTTATTTATGGAATGACAGATGGGCCAATTATCATAAAACCAAGAACGGTGCCCTTTCCTTTTCAAACAGTTGACTTCATTATCTGCAAGAGTGGAGGGGAGGATGGAGAGGGAAGATGGCGAGCTCCGCACCCTGCCTGCACCTCTGGAGCCTGACCTCACAAAACAAAGGTTTCCTCGCATAGAAACAAGTCCTGCGAGAGGGAGCAATGGGAAGGGGCTGGAATAAGCTCGCGATTGGCTCTTTAACTGTGTGAGGAACTTTATCTGGAGGAGATTGAGTGAATTAATCAAGTGCTTCTGCAACAGCAACACCTCATAAAAGGTGATTCTGAGGAAAAACGAAAAGGAAAAACACACCCTAAACGCTCCCACACTTTTGTGACGTAATGCCTCTTGGGTAGAAATCTGCCACAGAAATTACCCCATGCGGCCACAGCAGAAATGTTGTGGGGTTTAGGGTTTATAACCGCTGACAGGACAGCCCACCCTTGCTCCACTCCACGCTAATATATAGCACCTACAGTGTATACATATATATATATATATATATATATATATATATATATATATATATATATATATATGTGTGTGTGTGTGTGTGCGTGTGTGTGTGTAGGACATTGGAAGAAGACTGTGTGGTCTTAGGGTTAGGTTACCCTAACCCTAACCTATGTGTTTTAAGAAGCTTTATCTACAAATTGTCCACAGAATAAGTTAAAGCACTTCCTAGTGATTTACTGCAGTTACATATTTAGAAAATCATTAATTTTTTATGACATGTAGTGCATGACTGAACTTGTTTCAACTGTTCTCGATCCGGTTCCTGTGTTTTAGTTCTCAACAAGCTTAAGTGAAATCCCTCTAGATCGCCTAATGAAAGCTGTGGACATTAGAGGCCTTTCAAAGACCTCAAGGGAACCCCTGATGCCTTCCTCAAGTTCTGCACGACATACCAGACTGACACACGGACTGTCTATCTGGTTATATTACACATGCTAGGGAAGCAGTCAACCCTGGAGTCTTGCTCCAGTTGACAGCTTGAAGCGTCTGTTACCATGAACTGTGTTTCATGGGAATTGAGATGTAAAGCTTTAAGACCCTCCAGCAATCAGTCAGCTTTATTATTATTATTATATATATATATACTTTTTAGATAAATATGCTTTTCCAATTAAATAAATGACAGCTGAGAGTAGCAAGGGTTCTTCCTTTTGGGAATTTTCAAAGCAGAGTAGTCAAATGTATCCGAATGATTCATAGGAAAACATTAACATTGTGGGGATTTTCATTTATATGATTGTTAATGGCATTCTCGGAGGGTTTGAACCATTTTGGTGATCTCAAGTTCAGATTAATACTATGCGTCATAAATTATGAATCCACTGTAAACAGAAATGGTCAGGGTTTGCCGCTTTGGCACAGACTCTGTGGACCACTAAATCAATTGATAGCGCAATAAAAAATTCATGCGAACTTGAAGTGTTTGAAACAGTGCCAACAAATTCTTTGAAATGTGAACTATTTTATAGCATATTTCTTGTTATGGACTTTTAAGATGTGATTTTAATGTCATAAATGTGAGGAGATCTGTCAGGTTTTAATTAAACCAAGATAAAACGAATTCATTTTTAAGTTATTTGTTGTTGTATAACCAACAGTCTTCAACGAAAATGCATGTCATATATCAGGTTTGAGTCAGACTCAAATGAATATTTATTCAATATTTATGAATATTCCGTTTTTTATGAATAATTAACAACTCGCTGTGAAATACACAAGCCTTTTCATGTTGCAGTATGGATTTTTTACACAGACAAACATGTTTTTAGAAGGGATTTTCAGTAAAAACATACGCTATAAAATCTTATAGCTATTATCATATAATATCTTGAGTAAAAATGCTTTGGAGTTGGTGGATATGAGAAATTATACAAAGATATGCACCCATTAATTTTGCTGGTTGTAAATGATCTCTTGCGTGTTTGATTTTGATAACACATTGTCCATGATAATTAGTTGCACTCCATCACCCTGTCTATCTGCTGCTGGAATCAGGAACTTGTGGAAGAGAGACAATTTTGGGAATATTTACAACAAATGTCAGCCATCAACTGAAGTTGACGGTTAAAAAAAATAAATAAATAGTGTGTGCCTGACATGGGGTTACAAAGGGTTCATAAAGTGTGAATGATTCTCAGAGGCAACAAGTCATTTAGCCAGAAGTAACAAATGGCCACTGGAGGCCATTATGTTGGATATAACGCTTGTTTACAGTGTTTCTGAACAGATAAAAGGATACCAGGGTTATAAAGGATGGGTTCTTGTTGATGTGGTCAAAAATAGTGTTGGGGTCTGTTCCTTGTCTGCTTTTTCAAGAGCCTTTTATAGCAGTGTTGCTATCATGAAAGCAAGTCCTTCTCAGCTTCTACACCTCAAACAGATCAACACATTGATTTGTCCATTCGGACATCTACCGGAAAACATAGCCATTACTACTCAGAGAAATTGTGCAGTGTTGTGCTCCTTAAAGGAGATGTGTCGAGATGTGTCTAGGATATGTTTAGTCCTAGAAAGTGCTGGTCTAGGACTATATATCTCCTCACTAAAGTTCTACTTTGGCAAACATCCATGAGGAGAATGTTTTCAATCAGGTCTGGAATGGATTTGTTTTGGACAAAAGTAATCCTGCATCCCTCAGTTCTCCTGTACGTTATTCATCGTTATGTGGGAGTCAATGGGAAATAAGAGTATCCATTATAAATAAAAGAAATTAAAAACATGCTCATCACAGAAGTGTCATTTGTGAATAAACTATTAGATATGAACACAAAGAACATCATTTAACTGACTCCAATGTACTCACACATTTTTATTAATATTTTTACTCCCATTTGCTGTCTTCACAATGTTCTTACACATTAAATTTTGCATGGTCTGGTAGCCTTGCAAGGAAAAAGTGCTCTACCTAATCCGACTTGTTGGATATTTCAATTAAAAAGGTATGTTTACTTGCACAACAGATCTTGTGACCTTGGTTATTAAAATAACAGACTGTATGATTAAACAGTGGTTACTATTCACTGGTTATAAAGGAGAGGTTTAGGGCTCCGTTGTACATGTCCCAACAACGATCCCAATTTGTCACCCGTTCCCACTTGAAAGGCGCCAACATCTCAAAATCATAAGACAGTGAAGCATGCAGGCTCAGCAATTACCTTCCCTAAAGTGGACACTGCATGCCCATTTTCACAAGTAAGTATGATTCTTTAGGGTCTTCATGAAATGTCTGCAACATATTTTCTAGGCTTTTTAAGGATAAAAAAAAAAAATGAGTGAATGGATTTTTATTACTTTAAGGTGGTGAGCCAAAGTAAAAGTGGCAAAATCTGGCAAAACTAAATTCGCTTTATATGTTTACATGTAAAGAAAAAATGACCATGCAAAATTACACCTTACTGATTCAATGAGAATTTCTGTTTTTCATTCTCATTGCTGTGCTATAGGCTTGTGGCACTATTGGGACATTCATCATACTCTGGTACCTGCTATATTTCTGGAAACACGTCTCTGGGGCAGGGCCTTTGGCGACCCACTCCATCATGGTGGACATCAGAGTTCTTTTCCCAGGTTCACTTTTCACACGTTTAGAGCAGCGCAGGTTTTCAATACTGATCAGTCACAGCCTCTTTCCTGTTCATTCATCACTCGCCCCCAGTTATCCCCCCACCCCCGGTTTCTCTCTCTCTCTGATAAATCTGTGGGACAAACTGTTTTGGATGAAGTGCGATAATCTTTCTCTGTGATTGCACGCGGCACGGCGGAATGAAAGATGCTTCTGTTTTATATTCTCTCGCCCTTGGCCACGACTTTGATTCCTATTAATTGAGGGAGATAAATGCTTAACAACAGATGAGGATTTAACGGATTGCAATGCACTGGAATTGCAAGCTGTTGTGTGAATTGACTGCCGTCTAGCAAGAACATAATTCTTAACAGATGGTTTTAGGGTCTAAAGCAATGAGGTCCTAGAAATCTCCTGATTCTCTGGAAAATTTGCACAATTTGAGTGTTACATTCGCACATTTAAATGTAGCGATTTATTTATAGTCCATATGATGCATCAAATACAAAATATTTTAACTTCTTATTTTTTCTTACTATATTTATATTAGGCAGAAGGGATGTGGAATTTCAAGAGAATGCAAGTAAATGTATGTTTGCTCTGTTCCGGGTGGATGTAAAACCAAACTTAAAGACAAGTATAGGCCTACGAATGAAAACTCATTATGCCATAATTATGTGAAGCTCAGAGTGCTTATGATTTGTTAGAAGAACAATTATAAAATGATCTGTTTTACATGATACATCATCCATGACTGCACTATGAGATAAACGACTGCAAAATTCTCAAGTTACTGCAGTTCATAAACAAGTCTTTACCACTTCCTATTTTTTGTTAATATATTTACAGAACACAAAAGTGACATGAAAACAAGTAAATTGTATCTTACTCTGAAGTAAAGTTCCGTCTTTTATCTTCAAAACTGTTTCATTTGTCGAAGTTTTCCAACAAGTATAGGCCTGTAAATGAAGCAGCTGCATGGTTTGTGCCACAATGGTTATATTGTGAAACTCAAGTGCTTATGATTTGTAAGAAGGGTACACTGAAATGTCTTCGGAGTCACCTGTAATTGATGCGCAAATTCTGCATTTAGCACTTATCGTAGTCACTCGAATATGTGGTTAATTTAAATTAGACTGACAAATGAGCAGTGAAAAAGATAAATAAACCCTTCAAATGTTGCCAACGTCAATTTAATTGGATTACTCTCTGCCCCCCCCCCCCCCCTCCCTAATTATATATTTTGACCCAGGGCAACATTATCTACTTTATCGTTAACGCATTAGTCTTCGGTTCCATCTGGGGACTGATTCTGGGATTTTTCAAGTCTCATTTTAATTTAACTAGTAGAAAATGGCGATTTGAATGTTGATATTCCTCCTTAATGTTTTGAAATTTGCATGAATTATGCAAATGTTGACAACTAAGTTTTGCAGCTGAAGGGTGCACAACTGTCTGTAAATGTCAATTAGAAGTCAATTATTTTCTGCTGTATATTATTTATGCTGATGACAGTTTGTGGGGGTCAATGAGGTCAACTTTTCATGCTTTGCATTGGCTATTTGTGAGTTATGACAATATTACTGTATTTCTTTAGTGCAATGTGCCTGATCTATATAACTGCATTTTAAAATTGGGTTTCAGCTCTGGCTGAGTAACATTATTTTGGACTGTGTCATATTAATTGAATAACACTGGAAGAGACCACACCTCCAAGCCGATATGTTTAAGAAATACATTTAATAAATAGCTTTAACTTGCCCTAATCAAGGGCAGACCTGTATATTTAGTCAGTGTAAAGGTTCGAAAAATATTATTTTGATCCGACATCTACGATGCAATTAAATTCCATATATTATCTTTTACACATACTGTTTTTAATTTGGTTTGGTTATAGTAAACCATTTGCAGGTTTTAGGTAGATAGAAAAATCAACATCATCTCAATGTCAGAGGTGGACATCATTGAGAATAAAATGTTTCACAGTACAGATACACCACCATATGATATTCTTGAGTTTCTTCTTCTTTTGTATACAGAAACAGTGAGGATCTCAATATTGGCCCTTAGTTATATCACTTGAACGTTAGCTTGTAGAGGAAGTTCAGCAACCTCTTAATATGTCCCGGTTAATTGGCACCTGAAAATGGCGGGGTAACGCCATTGGATGGTTTTTGTTGTGCATGCTAGATATTGCACGTGTCACTTCCCTTTAAAAAGACAGGTTTACAATACATATCTCTCTGAAATTAAAAAAATAGTTTTAATCAACAATACCAAAAAAACACTTGTGCTGTTCCCTACCTCAAAAACTGCTGAATTTTGCACATGCTGTGATAATACTACTGTACCCTGAGCCCTGGCTAATCACCGAAGACCTTCCCACTGCAATTTCCTATGGCGCGGCCGCCCGCTCTTATCCTTCGCCATGTTAAGGCAAGGATTGTGCTTGTTGCTTTGCAAGTGACTCCAGTATTTAATGAGTTCGTTGGGCTGGAACTGGTGAGAGGTGATCAAGTGACTGTATTTGCAGCTGGAATACGACACTCTCCAGTGGTTGAAGAGAAACTCATTTGGTGGTGGCACTGGGTCGATCCGCAGTTTGGCCAGGCAGATTCCCACATACACATCCTCGAGGTGAAGGCGGCGAATGCTCAACGAGGCGTTGTAGATTTTCTCCGCCATGTCCCCCGAGAACACATAGCCCGTCCCAGAACAAAAGATAGGGTATCTCTCGCTGGAATACAGCTCTGGTGGCATGTACCACTTACTGTCCTTGTTGCGGTTCGGAGCGTAGCCTCTCATTAGGTAGCCCGTGAAGTAATTCTGTCGAGGTGCCATGTTTGGCTTCAGCAGCTTTTGGATGAGATATTCTGTGTTGACAAACATGTCACTGTCCGTCTTCATGACATAGCGGGTGTGCGGGCAATAGCGAGCAACCCAGCTCATGCCCATTAGCGTCTTGATGGTAAGGTTGTAATAGGTGTCCAAGAAGTCCTGCTGGATGATGTCATGGTACTGCAAGCTCTCCTCCTCAATGGAGCTCTGAGGATACGCATTAGGTATCCTTCCCAACAGAAAGAGCCGCACGAACCCATAACCCATGGCCATGCTCTCATTGCCCCAGGTCTGTCTGATGGCGTTCCTTGCCTCCAACTGCCTTGGCGCTGCAGCAATTAGCAAAACCAGGAAGGGACTGCTTTCGTTGCACTTGTAGGGCTCATTAAGCAGCCAGTGATAAGGCTGGGCTGCCAGACGCCCTCCCACTCCCATTTCCCTGTGCAAGCTCTTGGTGTTACCGTTAGTGCTCGAATTGTTGCCACTCGGCGAGATCTCCAATCCCACAATCCCGCGCGCAGTGATTTCAGCCTGGTGAGAACTAAAATTGAAGTAAACAGACGGTTTGGGGAGCACATAACCATTGTCTTTCCAGAGGCTTCGCAGTGAGCTTTGGTTTCCCTTCGCACGTTCTTTGTGGGGGCGCAAACCCCGCATGGTATAAACCAAGGGGTTGTCTCGCAACCAACTCCGACCCTGCAGCAAATCCTGGTGGCAGTAGATGAGAAAGAGGGCGAAGAGTGAGGCCAGCGAGAGAAGGCCTGCTACATGTGTGCGGAAGAGCGACCGCTTGACATTCCAGGTCATCTTGATGGGGCAGCAGTGTCGCCGACGCCACTGCATGATGTAGAGCGGGGCTGCTTAGCAAAGCGCGGCGGTCACAACCAATCACATCAAGCATGTGTTGCAAACAGCCTGAGGGTTATCTGAGCTGGCAGATGGGTGTGTTCAGGGCCGCAGGTGGGCCTACGAGGGAGATGACTAACTTGAGATGCAGGAATGCGTTTCTCTGACACTCCCCAGTGACAGACGGTCATGCTTCGGGGCAGTTCCCTTCTGAAGGACGACTGCTTTCTCAGACTGATGTCTCTGTGATCTAAGAATGAGGAGATAAAAACAATGAGTAATACGGAGAAGTGTCGCAGTACAATGGATAGCAGAAGATCTTAAATTACGTTTACTGTGTACCGTGTACTGCTACAGTAGTAGTTATTGTTGGTAGATGGCATCACCTGCAAAATCCTTGGTGATTTTGAAACAGCCAAGGTTTATGACAATATATATTATCTCTAAACCACTAACGTTATGTTTTTTTTTTCAGTCTCCTGCATTTTGCGGTACATGGCAACACTGTGGGGGAGATTGCTAACGGGGATCTTTGCATATCATGAGCTAACCTTTACTGCCCCATGTGAGAGTTTAAATTGCAGGTTTGCACAACATGGCATTCAGTGAGAACACTGTTGCCTCAGAGGCCCTCAAAGCCACCTCCCCACCCAAGATGCACTCTAAAAGCCAGAGAGGGGAAGCATCCGTCAAAATGAATTTTCAGGCTCCAGCAAGCAGTGTTGCAGCATCCGCAGCCAGCAGCAGCGAGTGATAACAGCCCTCACCCCTTATTCACCCTCCACCTTAAACTTATCAACACCAAAGGGAAAGGCCTCCCTGCCAGCAATTTCCTCTCTTAACTGTTGCTTTCTCACACTTGGGCTTATTAGATTCTAGAACCTCCTCCCAGTAACGGTAACCTAAAAATAGGAAAGAAATAATTACAGGGGTCTTGTTTTTGAAAGTCATGTTTTGTTCTAGGATTGTTTAGAGATCATAAAAGGAGGGAGTGCTCATGAATATTATATGACAAATACTGCACATTTTTTTTAAGTTTTTCTTTTTTTAAGCATTAACACACTATGGCAAATAGGTAATTTTAATTAAATATCTGAATATAATTGAATCTTATGTACAATCATCATATATGATCTTCCATTATATTCCATTTTCTTATACAAATTGCAGTGTTGACTGCACTCATCAAGATCAACCATTTAACCCTGTTAACCAAGTTATTCAATATTTTTACACTGTAATATGTTAATTATATATTTAAAAAAATATATATTAATGAGAAATATATGCCTTATTGAAATATGAAATAACCCTTTTTCTGTTTTAATATAGTTTAAAATATAATTTATTCATGTAATGGAAAATTGTAGTGTTCAGTGTCACACGATCTTTCAAAAATAATTTGAAAATGCTTATTTGCTGCTCAATAAATATTTATTATTTTCATTTAAATAGTTGTGCTGCTTAATATTTTAGACTAAACTTTTTTTTCAAGATTATTTGATGATTACACAGAACAGAATTTGAAATTACAAATGTCTTAACAGTTACCGTTGCCAAATTGTATGCACCCTTGTTGAATAAAAGTAAATGCATAAATAAATAAATGACCGACTCCAGACTTTTTTAATGGTAGTGTAAAAAATTGTGGTTACGTTTACTGGTTACAAATAAAACCACACAAATTACAGGGTTATAAACTGAATTTGTACATATCCCAAATATTTTTTGTTGTTGTTGTGGTTGCAACAGCTGAATGAGAGGATGATAACCTTTTCAACCAAATGTGCTCACCCAGCATGGGCAATTACAGTAAGATGGAAAGAGGCTAAGTCTGGCTTTACTTTAAAGGTTAATACACTTCAGAACAGAGCCAATGAAATGCTCCAAAGGTTTCCATTGTCATCCATTTGATATCTTGTAATGAGAGCCTCACTAGAGAACGCTATGTACTGCACTCACTCTGGTGCTAGGTCTTTTAGTTTTTGCCAACACACATGCTTGTTTGGAGGAACAAGAGACTACATAAATATTTATGCATTTGTTAACAACGGAGAGGAATTCGCAATATCAGCTGCTTTCATCTGAGTTTTAAGCTATACCAGTTTTTGCTTCATACGGTTACGGAAATTAGGAGCGTGATGTGGCCACAGCGGTCAGCAATTAGAAGAGCAACATGAGACTATTACACTTCTAACAGGAAACACCTGCAAACCAAGTTTATATGATGGAGATCAGCATAATTCAGCAAGCAGTTTATCCTATAATAATAAATGCGGGAGCTTTTTAATGCACAGTTCCCACAGGTATATATATATATATATATATATATATATATATATATATATATATATGAGATATGTCACCATATTTTTATGTTTGCTTAAACATATACGTAATATGGTGCATACTGAGACACATTCGGGCCATGCTTGACATATAATTGCACTCATTACTCAAATGCCAGGGTCTTTATAAACCTCATTCAGAAGTTCGTGAGCGTTCCTTTGAAAGGTGAGTTTAATGAATCACATATCGTGAGGATGAAGCTCAAAGCATTTTATTCTCAGAGCATCTGTCATCCATAACTTGGACTGAGATGAATACCATCCCTCCAGTTCTGCTGAGAGAATTGTAGCCAAATTAACACATGCACGCACACGCACACACACACACACACACACGCACACGCACACACAGTGGAATAATTCATACAAGACAACTGAAGCATGCCAGCATTCATCTTGGACATTGCATACTTCAGCAGGTTGTTTTTAACGTGTTTTTTATTTTATTATTATTTTTTTTTATGTCAATTTGGCTTATGTGACTAATGTGATGTTTCATCTCCCATGAGAGCAAACAGGTTTGTTGATTGTGCACATTACTGTCACAATCTGCCGGCCTTTGTGCTGAACAACGTTACAGTCCTTTTAATGAACTGCAACATATTTGCTGCATTAATATTAATAAAATGGCCCTACTTTAAAACTACATTTAGTCTTTATGCGTGCATTTGCATTTTGCTCACAATGTTTTGTTATCTGGGTAACTGGAAGAAAGACTTAACAAGTCTTAGCTGGTCTTTTATAAGATCACCACAGCTTAAAAGTGCTTTTCTAGCCGTGGGTGGTGGTCAGTTCGCAAAAGTCCATGCCTCACCCCTCACATTAGATCTGGGGTACTACTCCACATTTTCACCACCTGGCAGCAGCTGCATTTCCAGCAATATGTGTGTCTTTTATTGGTCCATCTGCTATCAAATTGATCTCCAATACTGCGGTCTTGGGTGGAAATTTGTATTTGATGTTTTTAAGGCTGCTGGTGTGGACAGTGTTCATGCACTTGATATGCAAGTCTTCTGCATTCATTGCCCTTTAAACATGGCCATCTACACACAACTTAAGAGTCGAACTAATTACTGATCCATTTTCTTCCTCAGTATGCATTTTGGGGTTTATAATTAAGCTCGTTACCCTTAAAGAACAGCAAAGAGTAATTAGAATAAGGAAAAACAATATTATATTTAGATATCTATACATTGTGAGACCTACCTCACTCTGTGACAGAGAGGAAAGATGCGCGCGCCGTCTGTCGACCCACACCACGCGCCATCATTCCCTCCAGCACTACCAAAAAACCAGAAGACAAGACCCTCCAGCTACTCGCAAGAACTTAGTCTCATTTCTTCGTTTTCCATCTTGAATTCGCGAAGCCGAGCCCCTCCTTCCATCTGCCAGGAGCTATTGTTGTCTGGCGCTGTACACATCAGGCTTTATTTCCCATGAATTGTCTGTGGTATACTATCATTGAAACCGCTAACGTTACTTTCGCTTCTTCTTCAGTTAAAAACCGAATGCCTGTTAATTTCGCCACTGAGATAAACAGCAGCGAGAGGCGGGAACGAAGAATAAAAAAAGAAAGAAAAAAAGAACTTTAACGGTCACATTCTACGTCGCGCGTCTGCGGTCATTATGAGGTAACGTTACGTCCATTGAAATAACGGGGGGTGGAAACAGCGGCGGAAAGAGAGTAGGGCTGCTGTGGAGGATTTTCCTGTCAGAATAACGGTAGCAAGGCCCCTCTGTGTCTGGTCCAACGGAACACGACCCTGAAGTGCAGAAGACGGCAGCGAAGCCTCCCCTTTTCCTCAAATGATGGGAGGGAAGCAGCGGTTGAAATAACGCCGCTGCTCAGACTGACTGACTGACTGAGCCCCTGCAACGTCACCACCTACTTATCGGAGAATCCCACGTGATCCATCTAAAATCACGCCCACTCTCCAAATCCCAACCAGACCCCTTCAGTCCCTGCGTCAGAGCGGAGTGAATTCGTTTATTTTGACTAAACATTTTTTTTTTGCAATGAGAATTGGTAGTAAGAAATTATTTTGTAGTAAATGTTTTGCCAGTGTGTGTGTGTGTTTAGCTTAAAACACTCGCTCCCCCCCCATTAGATTAGATTAGATTCAACTTTATTGTCATTGCACACAAGGCAACGAAATGCATTTAGCATCTAACCAGAAGTGCAATAAGCAGTAAGTAGCCTACATGATATACAGTGTCTACAATATGTTACAAATGTACAATAAATATACAGATAAAGCAGTACTATGGACATACTTTAAAGTCTTTTAAATAGTATCAGCATGATATACAGATAGGTGTACTAAGAACTTACTATACAGATGGATTATGTGTATGTTCACCAAGCAGAAGCTATGAACATAGGAACATCATTTACACAGTGCAATAGTCATTAAAAAAGTGCCTAGAAAAACTATTTCATGCATACTGAGTTTTTTACACTGTTAAAGAGTTGGATTCCCATGCTAAACATGGACAAAGTTTCAGAAATTAAGTTGAACGTTTGAAGGAGTATTATTGTTCCAAAAATACTCCTTCCGGTTTGTCGCAAGTTTCGGAATGTTTTTTTTTTCGAGTAAGGGTCTGTGTAAGGGTCGTTTATTTCTTAAGGATAATGTAGTACCAATGAAAAAGGATCACAATCGTGTTGGAACCGCAGGCGGTGAGTAAAACTGCTTAAAATATCTCTGTGTTGTTAACTTAGCTATCAGCGCGTAAGCACATCAAGTAAACAACATGCGATGTTGGCATAAAACTGCACTTCCCACATGTACACCTTTAAAGAAAAAAAAAAGACGACATAAAGTGGAACTTAATCATTTTCCAAAACTGCTAAGCAAATATATGCAGTTTCAATACATACCACATAGAGATGTCCTGCTGTAGTCGTTGCTGCTGCTGCTCTTGTTAAATTTCAGCCCTCGGGATCTGATTCTGGATCATAAATATACGCTGAATCTGACTGTTAGCCATGGTTTGTTTTGGATGATGGTTTTTTCCTCAGGGTAATGTCACAGCTTCCAGACGCTCTCAACGCAAAAGCCTACGCGCGCTCGTGATTCTTTAGCTCCGCCCACACATCACGCCTCCAGTCGGTCGTGTTTTTTCCGGAAAAAATCGGCACAGACTATCTTTCTCTTATAAATATAATAAAACTAAAGACTTTTTGGAGATATGAAGGATGCAGTACTACTCTATAGGTACTCAAGATTAACAGGAGATTGAGTGGAAATGAGCATTTCACCCCCCCTTTAAACAGTCTATGGTCAGGGTGAGAGGAGTCCTTGAGGCGCTGGTGAGCATTCTTGACCAGGCTGGAGATGTTTGTGTTTCAGGACAGGTTATCCAAGATGGTTCCCAGGAACTTGAAGCTTGTTGTCAGTGCACCATGTGGCCAGGTGCTGTATCTCCTCCCTGTAGGCAGTCTCATTGTTTTCTCTGATCATCATTTTAATTTTTCATTTAATTTATGCATTTTAGCAGACACTTTAATCCAAAGCAACTTACTTAATTTTTAAACCAGTATGTGTGTTCCCTGGGAATTGAACCCACATCCTTTTGTGCTGCTAATGCAATGCTCTACCACTGAGCCACAGGAATCACTGTGATATGATCTGCAAACTTGATGTTGGAGTTGGATCCATGCACAGGATTGCAGCCATGGGTGTAGAAGGAGTAGAGGAATGGGCTCAGCACACAGCCCTGTGGTACGCCGGTGTTGAGTGTGATGGTGGTGGAGCAGATGTGGCCTGACCTAACATGCTGAGGTCTGTTGGTCAGAAAGTCCATAATCCAGTTGCAGAGGGAGGTGTTAATGTCCAGGTGTCCAAGTTTTGTGGTCAGCTTGGAAGGAATGACAGTGTTAAATGCTGAGCTGGTCAACAAACAACATCCATACATATGGGTTGTTATTGTCCAAGTGTGTGAGTAACGAGTGCAGCACTGTACATACTGCAATATCTGTGCTTCTATAGGCAGTTCTTGAGGTGTGTTTCTCACAGGACCATGGTGCTACATAAATACAGATATACAACAAAGTAAAACAGTATAAGCCTGTTCAAAACTAACCTACTGACAGATTTTGACTTTAAATATACTAAATGAGTACCTATACTTAAACTAAAAAATACAAACTATACAAATGCTACACATAAACACTGTACCTATATACAACTAACCTACTGAAAGATTTAGAATAAGTATATACTATATATAAATGTTTACCTATACAAAGCACTTCATAAAAATATGTGTGAGTGCTATGTGGCAGTAGTCATTCAGGCACATTGGGGAGGAGTGTTTCGGCAATGCCGCAATAGATGTGAACTTAAAGCATGTTGGCACAGTTGTTTGGGTGAGGCACAGGTTGCTCTGCACATGCCCTGCTCTGCACATTAACTGCCTTTAGCTTTAATATTTTCAGGATTCCCACATCTTTTGACCAATGAATTTCCATTATTTTATGATTACTTTTCTAGTCATCCGTGATTAAAATTATTTTCTTTTAAACCTCACATATAAAAAATTCTTATCAGCAACATAATTTAGAGTTGATAATTATGATGATTATATTCCTAATATGTTCCTATTTTGTAAATTAGTTTCCATGCCTGGAATTCACAATTTGTAAATATTTTTAGGTTTAGCTGTTAACCGGTGCAAGAATCCTGAGAGGTATGTACTATTTTTAAAGCTAAAATTTCTACTGTTATTCATCAGGACAAATGTTAATTTAATTTGCCAATTGTGATAACATGCCCGAGCAGCAGGACATGTAGACAAAACAATTACTAAGTATGCAAATGGTTCAAATATATATATAAGTAAAAGAAATAGTAATTAAATTGTTTAAAATTAGGACAACTTGTCCCAATAACAATGTGACAACTGTCCTGTGTGACAACTAGTCCCAGTCTCACTGACCTGAAATGAGGCGAGTTCTCAAATCCGTTGTCTATCAGCCTACAACACATTTCACATTTTCGGAGGTGTCTAATTTCACCTTTTTCTAATTATCCAATCCAAGGGGAAATGCACTAAAAGCTGACTTGCCCTGTGTCAGCACTGGCCGCAGGCTGTTGTGAATACCACATAAGGTATCACTGTGGTTTCAGTGAGTCTGAATAATTAATAGAAGCCCTCTCGTTGACAGAAGTACTTTGGGAGCCATTAGCTCAGGTACCTGACCAGCGTGAGCATGTTATAGAGAAAGAGGTGATTCTAGAGAGATTGATTTCCCAGCAAACTGATTAATCAGAAGTTGGCACATTAAAGGAATAGTTTACCCGAAAATGACCCAACCAAAATTAATAATTACATCAGTTGCTCACCAACGGATCCTCCGCAATGAATGGGTGCCTAAATGGGAGTCTAAACAGGTGAAAAAAAACTTCCCAATAACCCATAAAACACAGAGTCTATCAATTAATGCTATGTGTTTGCAATAAACAAATTCATTATTAAGACGTTAATAAGACTTCAAACTGGAAAAACATAGCTCCAGTGAAAAAGTCATCTTGTCTGAATCAGGAGAGAAATATGCACAAGCACAATTTACCGTACAAGCAAATCAGTTCTAAAACATATATGTTGTGAATTTTGATGTGAGAGGAGAACAGGGATGAATTTTTCACTGAAGGAAGCATTAGTATGGATTATGGACTCATATTTTAGCCAGAAGCAATGATTAAAATTAAAACTCCTTAATGATGGACTGTTTCTTACATTAATACGGCTTTTTGTTTACAAGATGCTGATGATTGATGGACTGGAGCTTTGTTGTAGATTGTTGAGATGCTTTTATCAGCTATTTGGACCCTCATTCTGACGACACTCATTCACTGGGATCTATTAGTGAGCAAGTGATGTAACAGTACATATCTCAATCTTTTTCGATGAAGAAATGTTTTGGATGGCCTGAGGGTGAGTACATTTTGAGCACATTTCTATTTTTGGTTGAACCATTTCTTTAATAATGTGAGATTTATTTGGGTAGGGATTTCCTAGCAAACACCAAAAGGCAAAACATAGCATAACTGATTTATAATATTCTAGATTGCCAAAAAACAGTAGGCTTTTACGTAAAAAATTACACTGTAAGGCAATATATATATATATATATATATATATATATATATATATATATATATATATATATGTATTGTTCAACTTATTGAACTTTGAGTTCTTGAACTTTTATTTTGAATAATATGGTATGCCTCGGCACATAGTGTATTGTTCTAGTTTGCAGAGACAATAGCTCTGTTCCAAACCTAATGAGCTGCTTCACTGTCTACATAAGCAGCTACTTTTCAGGCAGCATCAGTACTGAAAGGAAAATTGACTTTCTTAATGGATGTTCTTAGTGTAATTGTGAACGATTAACTGTTGCGTTTGTTTGCAATGTGTAATCAAAATATAATAACCTGTTCGTCCTTTGAAACTCCACACGAGTTAGCGCTCTGCATGGGAGACTTGACTTATTTATTGTCACTAAACTGAATCTGTATTTACACATTGTATCTGTTCAAAACCAAGTGCTTGGCATTCAAGGTTATTTTCCATGTGTGTCCCTGGAATTGAATCCGTGACCTTGGTATATCTGGTGACATGCTAAGTTATCTACTGTTCTAAGAAGAAAAAAAACCCCTGCTTCACAATAAACCTACTTCAAAATGCCTTTAGAAGTGAAAGCTTTCATAAGGTTCACTGGATGGACAAATCACTCTCAAGCATGCAAAAGGGAATGCGGCCCTTGAAAATGCGTCCATTGTTGATTCCAAACAGAGTTTGACATTTGCATGTTGCTAAGCTAGCAGACCATTTTTATTGCTACTTCAGTACTGAATAAAATCATCCATTTTAATAACAGAATAAACTGCAGTATTACATTTACTAAAATTGGAATGGAACAAATAAATAATATTATCAATTCAAAAACACATCACATTTCTGAGAGATGTATAGAACCATGAAAAGCACTTAAAATATAATCCTAATAGACTGCTGAAGGCTAGCAAAGGTTTACATATTCCTGATAATGGTTAACTTTAGCAGGAAACAGGATGTTTGCAGTCAGTGAACTCATGGCCAAAACACTCTCAAAAGCATGAAAGACATCTTTACAATTCAATGAGAGACTTGTGTTGCTTACACATTATTAAAATTGCTTCAAGTCAAATAGTTTTAAATAAGCGCCTAATGTCCAAACTTTGATTAAAAAAAATCTGCTAGTTAGAAAACTTAGATATAGATATACACAGAAATATAAATGTATATATCTAACCTGTGTAAATTAGAACCAAGCACAAAGATTACTGCAAAGATGGAAAATCTTCACTGTAAAAAAAATGTAAAATAACAAAAAATGTAGAATTAGAATTAGAATTAAATCTCTCACTTATTTCTGGGACATTTCTAAACACCCTGAAAACTACAGTTATTAAGCCCCTCCTGAAAAAGAGCACTCTTGATAACACCATTTTGAGGAATTATAGAGCAATATCAAATCTTTTATAGGCAAAATTATAGAAATGGTAGTTTTTAATTAGCTGAACAAATACTTAAACTCAAATGGATACCTGGACAATTTTCAATCAGGTTTCTGACCACATCACAGCGCAGAAAAAGCACATTAGATAATAAATGATATTCGCTTAAATTCTGACAAAAAAATATCGGTGCTGGTATTGCAGTGCTGCGTTTGACATTGTCTATCATAACATACTACTAGAAAGACTGTAAAACTGGGTCAGGCTTTCTGGGATGGTACTCAAATTGTTCAGGTCATACTTCGAAGGGAGAGGTTATTATGTGAGTACACAGTAGGTGAGCATAACTCTAAGTGGACGTCCATGATATGCGGAGTCCCACAAGGCTCAATTCTTGCACCGCTATTGTTTAGCCTGTATATGCTTCCACTAAGTCAAATAATGAGAAAGAACCAAATTGCCTATCACATCTATGCTGATGATACCCAGATGTACTTAGCCTTATACAGCCCCATTGACTCCCTCTGCCAATGCATTGATGAAATTAACAGTTGGATGTGCCAGAAGTTAAACAAGGAAATAACTGAAGTCATTGTATTTGGAAACAAATGCATGCCTTGACTCTAGAGGTCAAACAACTAAAAATCAAGTCAGGAATCTTGGTGTGATTCTGGAGACAGACCTTAGAAACTTGTACATGCCTTTATCACCAGCAGGGTGGATTACTGTAATGGTCTCCTCACCGGCCTTCACAAGAAGACCAATAGACAGCTGCAGCTCATCCAGAACTCTACTGCCAGGATTTTGACTAGAACCAGAAAATCTGAGCATATCACACCAGTCCTCATGTCTTACACTGGCTTCCAGTTACATTTAGGATTGATTTTAAAGTACTTTTACTCTTTTATAAATCACTCAATGACCAAGGACTGAAATATATTGCAGATAAGCTCACTGAATATAAACCTAACAGACCACTCAGATCATTAGGATCGAGAAATACCAAGGGTTCACACAAAACAAGGGGAGTCCGCCTTTAGTTACTATGCCGCCCGCAGTTGGAATCAGCTTCCAGAAGAGATCAGATGAGCTAAAACATTAGCCACGTTTATATCTAGATTCAAAACTCATCTGTTTAGCTGTGCATTTGTTGAATGAGCACTGTGCAATGTCCGAACTGATTGCACTGTATTTTACACATTCAATGTATTTTATCTAAAATCACTTTCTATTTTTAACTTTTTTAAATTCATTTTAAATCAATGTTTCAATCATTTAAAAAAATTCCAATTCAATTCCAAACTTTACCAGCTGAAACACGAATCTACTATCCATAATATTGCTTTTCTTTTTCAAACGTCCATAAAGAATAATCAATGAACAAAATGTTAAGCTAACGTATATTTCTACTTCACACTGACCTCATATTTGTCTTGCACATAATGCAAATGCTGATCTTATTATTTATCTTCACATAAACATTTGTGGGAATGTATGTGTACACAAACATCATCAGCGCCCGCAAAACATTGTGACATCTGGCACACACTAGTTATTTCTAGAGACACTTAGAGTGTTTCATATTGTACTTGGACTGAGCTGTTGTGACTGGACCTCACTCATCCTTTGTTTACTATTTTCCAGTATTTGTGCTTTCAACATCAAGAGCAAAGATGAAAGACGACGCTCAGACTTCAGCATGCAAATTGGAGCATGAACAGCATGGGAAGTGTCGAATCACATATAGTTGTTGGTTTGATGTGGAAACAAGCACAAGAAAGAGCTGATACCACAAGATCCACGGCAAACTGAATACAAAAGGCCAAAATACAATATTACACGGTTAGACCTGTTTTGGCATTGTGTCAGAAATGATTCTGCAGTTTGTGCACTACATCTGCAAGTTACAAAATAGTAGATGCTGGTAGGGTTGTAAAGTATTTGAATAAGTATGCCATTATTATGTTTTATTTTGGGGATGTTTTATGTGAATACAATTGAAATCATGATTTGGGTAACACTTTCTATGAAACCCATATTTATAATACATTATAAAGGTATTCTTAAGGCATTATAATGAATGCATAATGCATTATAAAAAACCTTATAATATGTTATATCAACTCATGAATAATCATAACAACAATTTTAATACTTACGTATTTATGTTTATAAGTTTAAGAGTATGATTATTTATAATACACTATGAACACCATATTAAATCTACTTCATTTAGAATATAATAGACTGTATCATATTTGACATTGTTTATTTCAGATCTGCACAGTATATTTCTACAGCTTGTGAGTGGTTAGGTGTTGAGTGTTATTTGTGTGTTTCCTGTGAAGCTAATGTCACTACATGCCATTTAACTCTCATTGGAGTATTAGCATACTCGAGAATGGTAGAATCTAGTGTGACAGAATAAGATAATGTACTTGCAAATACACTTATAGTCAGTTTATCTGTTGGTTGACCATCAAAATAAAGTGTTGGCATATATTTACAGTAGCAGACATACTAATACTCTAATAACCGCTAGTTGATATGTAGTTACAGAGTTACTATCAACAGCTGTCTAAAGGGTACCATCAAAATAATCAAACTGATATTACAATAAAAATAGTTCAAAGCAAATGTGTCATTACACATTCATCTGATCTGTTGTCAGATCTTATGGCTATTTGAGAGAAAATGTATTATTATTAGTAGTACTTATAAGTGGTCTTTGACCGCTTTAAGTAAAGTAGCATCAGAAAATGGCAAGATGTGAGACCTGTAACTATGAGAAGTATAATCCATTGTAAAAGTGGATGCAACGTGTTCATTTTTATAAATAATCATACTCTTAAAAACTATAACCACAATTAAGTAAATATTATAATATATTAAAACTGTTCTTACGAATATTCATGAGATGATACAACATATTATAAGTTTTTTTTTTTTTTATAATGCATTATGCATTCATTATAATGCCATAAGGATACCCTTATAATATATCATAAATACGGGCTTCATAGAAAGTGTTACCATGATTTGTTATCATAATGACCATTCTAATATGTAGTAGCTATTAAAGATAAACTATGTTCCTCTAAAAATCCCATGCACCCTTTTTGACTAATGAATGTCTGGATCATGGTTACTACAGTTATTTATTTATTAATTTATTATATTTTTTAATAGAATTTCCTGAGGATATTTCCAATTATCAATCTCTGATTGCAATTACAATTGCAGCAGCCATGGTCAGCTGACTGAAGTTATCAAGTATGCTGCTGTTTGCAGAATTACCGGACTTATATCGTCGCCGACATCACACTCCCAAGTCCAATGCGCAAAGTCTGAACTACCGAGGATGCAAGTCCAAAATCAGCATACATTGTATTGAGAAACGCGCGCAGACCTACGTCACTTTAGGTGGGCACTTTGGCACTTTGGGTGCTTTATTAAATCACTAGGGCCAGTGGTGCACTATAAACCCAGCTGCTGGGCAGGATAAGGTCCAGTTAAAATCACGTTGTACTACCTGCTTGCGGCATTGACCCCACTGCACCCTTGCCACGTGCAATCAACACCAGTCTATTTGCCTAATCTTCCCAGTACTTTAAACTGTGGTGGAAATGCAGAAAGCAACAGGTCTGGGGAGAAAAAAGTTCCTGGGAAAAAAAGTCCCTGGTAAAAATGTTCCGGGTAATTTCAGTGGAAATGCGGCATTTGTTTACAAAAGGAAATAAAATTTACACAAATGAAAACACATCAACCAAAATCCTTATTTACAACTATATACAAAGAAAAGTAAAATAATGGAAATTTGAAAATCCTTGGAGAATAAGAGAATGAATGGTGCTAAACTAACGAAAATGACAAAAGCAAAACATTCACAAACTAAAGCCGCGTTTCCACCACTGGAACTTTACCCAGGAACTAGGGACTTTGAGCTGGTACTCCATGTGTTTCCACTGCAGGAACCAGAATCTATATAATGTTCCAAATAAAAAAATTGCCCCTCAGAAAGTCCTGCTCATGAGGTATTACTTTTTCAAAGGTCCGGAAGTTTCGGGGGTGGGACTTGGGTGCTAAACATGCTGAGTAGCCTTGCAGAACTCACATTTAGCCAAATTCAATGTTAATGAAGCATCAGCAAGTCGTGAAACCCCATAGCAAATACTCAGTCCAAAGACACATGCTCAGTCCAGGCAGCTGTATATACAACCCAATCATCTAAATATTCACTACAGTTAGGTACATCCACCATCACTTTGTTTACTAACCTTTGAAAGGTAGCAGGTGCATTTCGAAGGCCGAACGGCATTACATTATACTGTAGGAACAAATCTGGGTTTACAAAAGCAGAGATGTCTGTTGCCCTTGGTCTCAGTGGCACCTGTCAGTAGCCCTTGAGCATATCCAACTTGCTAACAAACTTAGCAGAACCCACATTGTCAATGCAGTCCTCCATCCCTGGCAAAGGGAAAAATCTGGTACTCTTAAATAATTCACTCTACAATAATCGGTACAAAATCAAACTCTTCCATCAGCTTTAGGAACTAAAATACATGGAGAGCTCCATGGACTAACTTTAGGCTTTGCATGACCCTCCTGCAACAAATACCCAACCTCTTTGTTTATTGCAGCCCTCTTTGCAGCATTCGCCCGATAAGGGTATTGCTTAATAGGAGCGGCATCACAAATAATGATAAAAATGATGGTAAAGTACGTCAGTTTGTTAAAGACAACGGATCAACCTGTAGTCTCACCTCATCAACATCATACTCCACATCACTAGGAAATGATGGTTCTGACTCAAAACTCACAACAACAGGTGAAACCATGGGCCCTGTGTTCTCCTCTGAACATTGAAATTTTTCCTCCCTGGAATTGTAAGCTTTATGCATATTAATGACACACATGTTTTTGTCTCTTACAGTCAGGTATTTCAATGTTATCAGTGTCACTTTATTTTTACCCACTACCTCATGAGGACCAGCAAGACACGCTGACACTGGAATTGGTAGTAACACAAGTACCTTGTCACCCACTGAAAATTAACAAGACTGCGGTTTTCTCAAAATATCGTTTCATGCTAGACTGAGCTTCAGCAGGAGCTCTTTTAGCACACACACACAGGCTTCCTGTACTCATTCAGGAAAAAGAGCCACATTATCAAGAATGTTGTTAGTAGGACTTAAACAGTTGTCGAGGCTCAGCACCTTTCAGTGGTCCTCAAACACTATGTCCAAACACCAGTTCAGTTGGACTAAACTGCAGAGACTCCTGAGTAGTTTCACAAATAGCAAAAAGAACAAATGGCACACCCTCGTTACATTCGTTACCTATCTTTTAGCAGTACTACTTCATCATTACCCTTAAGTGTCTGGTGAAATCTCTTAAGCACACTGACTCTCAGGATGATAAGGACTGGAAATGTAATGACTGATACCCAGCGAACACAAGGTTGGAGTGAACAACTAAGACATAAAATTTGTGCCTTGATTGGTTTGTACTATCCTTGGCAGATCAAAAGTAGAAAAAAAATTTAACCAATGCCTTAATGACTGCTTTGGAAGTCATTTTTCGCGACACACATTATTGTGAGCAAGAGCTGATGGCCAGGAAATCATTTGATTTGGTTTCCCAATGACTCGAACTGCAACATTCTTTTTCACCCTAAACTCTATCCCCATTGTCTTTTTCTGGGGCACGAGTGTCCACACAAGCTGGAAAACATCAGGATTCCCCAGAGTTAATTCTTCTGTTACCGAATTAAGAACAGGTTTATCCAACACTTTCAAAACTTCAAACTCCAAATCATGGCTAAATGAACTCATGAAACAGAAACTGGCAACTCAGGTCGAACACCCACGTCCACAAAACATGCAACCAACTCAGTCTGTAAATACACACTATGCAGAGGCACTTTCAATACTTCCATACTAAAACCTTGCACCAGGACACTAGAACCCAAACAACACTTCTCTGAAAATGGCAACATATCACCTCAAATGAATGAGTGCGCAGCTCCAGTATCTCGTAAGAGTCAACAGGAGCTGGAATTGTTTTTACTTGTGCACTGGCAGTTTGCTGACATTTTTAATAGTTCTTTTCACTAACTAATTATCCACCCTCTAAACTAATTGAAAACAAAACTAGAAAATAAAGAAACCTTCGATGTCCAACATTCCATACAGTACCTAAAGGTTCACTAACAAACAAAACAAAAATTACACAAGGTTGCACACGCTCCTTCCCTAGTGTGTCTAACAGAGATAATTAGTCATGTGAAATACTTCCTTTTCATTTCCAGCTCTCTGTGTCGAACTGAAGAAGCAAGTGACCCACCACTAAACAGCAGCATAAAAAAACCTCCAAGCTCCTATTTTATCTTGAACCAGTATTTTATCATGAAGCAGTTAACGATTGGACTTTTCATGAGACGATGATAATCATGAAAGGTCAAATTACCTGACCAATCACAGCACCTAAAAACAGAGAAACAGTAGAGAGTGGGAAAACAAGAAGAAACCAGGAAATACAGCAACCAATAATAAAAAGGGTATATATATATTTATATATATATATATATATATATATATATATATATATATATATATATATATATATATATATACACTGTAAATAGCATTAAAAGGGGAGGGAACAACAATCCAAGCATGTAACAATATTTATAGCTGTACCTTACACAGTTTATTTCTCTTTATATCACTGGTCAATAGCCAAAGATATATAAAAAATTATATTTAAGAAGAATTTAATGTAGTATTTATTTAGTTTTATATTTTTATAAAAAAATAAAAAAATAAAACTGACTAGATATCATTGACTTTAACTGAAAAATGTTATCAAACCAAAGGTTGTGTTATTATGCATACTGTAAGCCATTTTATTCACATAATTCTAACAGGCCTGCACACTACTGCGGCTTGAATCTAAAAGTAAATCTTGATGCAGATAAGTAGCGGCCCACAAAGTGAAAAATGTATTAAATTCCAATGGCTTTGAAGTTCAGAATCACTGTGGAACTCTCTAGAAGTGGAGCTTTCACTGTTTGCCGGGAGGAGGATTTTCACACTCTTGTTTTTACTGAACCCCGAGCAGTCTTGTCTTTAATAACTTAATAGGGAAAAATACCTCCTACGCAGAGCATCCACACGTATTTCTCAAGATAGATAAGCAAGATCGTCAGGGAGTGAAGTGAGAAAAATGAGCAGTTGCATTTTGCGGAATGAACCCCAAACCACGCATACACCACCATAAGAGAGATTAGCCCTTTATTTCCATTAGGTTTTCTTCGTCTAGCTTAATGAGCTTCCTCGTAGAATACCAGCTTCCAGGGAAAGTGTATTGTGTGACAGTGTGTACAGTTTACACTAAGCACTAATGGAGCATTGCAAAGCAGCGCCGTATAAGGAGCTCATAAAGCATCTCATGAGGCAGGTTCATTTGGGGCTTGGATGTTATTAGGACTACACGCTCTCTCATCTACAGTCACAAACACCCAAAGCAATGTGAAAGCTATTAGAAGCAGTTCCAGAGGTATTTAGCCTGTAGTGCATACTGTACTTCTTAAAGTCTCTTTATAGGTTCATTAATGCCTTCCAAAGTTGAAATAAGTGATTTTGCTCAGACTGCAAGGAAAACAGGATCGTCGTGATCTTGCACTGTGTACAAATTTAGATAGCGAAAATAATTAATTTTGAAAACTAAAGTAAAACGTTACATTGTAATGGCAAAAGTATATAACAAAAAAAAAAACATATCAACTAGACCACATACATATGTAAATAAATAATATATAGAATTTTCATAAAATATATAAACAGTATTGTTCAAAATAATAGCAGTACAATGTGACTAACCAGAATAATCAAGGTTTTTCGTATATTTTTGTATTGCTACGTGGCAAACAAATCTACCAGTAGGTTCAGTAGATTCTCAGAAAACAAATGAGACCCAGCATTCATGATATGCACGCTCTTAAGGCTGTGCAATTGGGCAATTAGTTGAAAGGGGTGTGTTCAAAAAAATAGCAGTGTGGCATTCAATCACTGAGGTCATCAATTTTGTGAAGAAACAGGTGTGAATCAGGTGGCCCCTATTTAAGGATGAAGCCAACACTTGTTGAACATGCATTTGAAAGCTGAGGAAAATGGGTCGTTCAAGACATTGTTCAGAAGAACAGCGTACTTTGATTAAAAAGTTGATTAGAGAGGGGAAAACCTATAAAGAGGTGCAAAAAATGATAGGCTGTTCAGCTAAAATGATCTCCAATGCCTTAAAATGGAGAGCAAAACCAGAGAGACGTGGAAGAAAACGGAAGACAACCATCAAAATGGATAGAAGAATAACCAGAATGGCAAAGGCTCAGCCAATGATCACCTCCAGGATGATCAAAGACAGTCTGGAGTTACCTGTAAGTACTGTGACAGTTAGAAGACGTCTGTGTGAAGCTAATCTATTTTCAAGAATCCCCCGCAAAGTCCCTCTGTTAAAAAAAAGGCATGTGCAGAAGAGGTTACAATTTGCCAAAGAACACATCAACTGGCCTAAAGAGAAATGGAGGAACATTTTGTGGACTGATGAGAGTAAAATTGTTCTTTTTGGGTCCAAGGGCCACAGGCAGTTTGTGAGACGACGCCCAAACTCTGAATTCAAGCCACAGTACACAGTGAAGACAGTGAAGCATGGAGGTGCAAGCATCATGATATGGGCATGTTTCTCCTACTATGGTGTTGGGCCTATTTATCGCATACCAGGGATCATGGATCAGTTTGCAAATGTTAAAATACTTGAAGAGGTCATGTTGCCCTATGCTGAAGAGGACATGCCCTTGAAATGGTTGTTTCAACAAGACAATGACCCAAAACACACTAGTAAACGGGCAAAGTCTTGGTTCCAAACCAACAAAATTAATGTTATGGAGTGGCCAGCCCAATCTCCAGACCTTAATCCAATTGAGAACTTGTGGGGTGATATCAAAAATGCTGTTTCTGAAGCAAAACCAAGAAATGTGAATGAATTGTGGAATGTTGTTAAAGAATCATGGAGTGGAATAACAGCTGAGAGGTGCCACAAGTTGGTTGACTCCATGCCACCCAGATGTCAAGCAGTTTTAAAAAACTGTGGTCATACAACTAAATATTAGTTTAGTGATTCACAGGATTGCTAAATCCCAGAAAAAAAAAAATGTTTGTACAAAATAGTTTTGAGTTTGTACAGTCAAAGTTAGACACTGCTATTTTTTTGAACACACCCCTTTCAACTAATTCAACTAATTGCCCAATTGCACAGCCTTAAGAGAGTGCATATCATGAATGCTGGGTCTCATTTGTTTTCTGAGAATCTACTGAACCTACTGGTAACTTGTTTGCCACGTAGCAATAAAAAATATACTAAAAACCTTGATTATTCTGGTTAGTCACATTGTACTGCTATTATTTTGAACAAAACTGTATGTATATGTTTGGTAAAAATTGAAAGCCTGAATGCACTGTAAGTCGCTGTGGATAAAAGCGTCTGCTAAATGCATAAAGTAATTTTTAATTTAATTTTTCAATTTAATTTAAATTTATATTGTATAATATATATATATACACACACACACACACACTTTTATTTATTTACATTTATTTTTATATATATTATAATTTATTGAATTTATTGAATTGATGAATTTTTATTTTATTTCTCAGACTAATTTAATTTGACTAATTTATTTATTTTTCTGTATTTTGTTTTGTGTTATGTTAGTTGGAGTAAAGGCTGTCTGACATGCTGATGTATTGGCCTCCTCCGGGAACAGACACACAGAATCCTGTTTCACGCAGCCCTTCAGAACTCCCTCAGTGGAATTGCTTTGCTCTTGAAATACACAATTAGTTATTCCTGTTTGGAGCCATCAGGAAACGCTTAAATAGCCACACTCAGCTTTTGGCAGGTGCGTACAACGTGTGGATCCTTTCTCTCCACATATTCTAATGCACGTCCCTAGGGTACACCTGTAGTGTTTTTTTCTAGCCCATATCATTTTGATTACTGTTGTGTAAATTGTGCATATATGCCACATAAACATTGGCTTTAAGCCCTGCTCCAGTCCAAGGTAGTCAATGGGTGCTTTATTAAATCACTAGGGCCAGTGGTGCACTATAAACCCAGCTGTTGGGCAGGATAAGGTCCAGTTAAAATCACGTTGTACTACCTGCTTGCGGCATTGACCCCACTGCACCCTTGCCACGTGCAATCAACAAAGACATAACAGGCCAAGCATGCAGGCAGCACGGCTATTAGCTGCTCCTTTTTCATCTCGCTAAGTGTTTTCCTGGCAAACTGAGAACTTTATTTGGCTGCAAAAGGATTAAATTTAGCTTGTTACGTAAAATAGGCTAAAACGAAATAAACTCCATGGCCTAAATTTGGGTTTATTGACTTAGCAATTACCTTCTTTACATCTTCTCAAATCCACAAGGGTTAGCAGAAAGACGACAACCGCAGCCGTGCTTATGGGTTCACATGCTTCATTACTTTCCATCATCATGTTATCATCACTTTATAAACATGGGGAATTAATCGACCGAGTAGAGGAAACAATAATGATAAACATCATCTGCTTTGGTATTATTTTAAAATTAAAGTATCTTTATATTTTAATTGTATTTACATTTATGTATATTATTTACGTCTCATATAACAGATAATATGGGAATACATTAAACTTTAAGCAATACGTGTGAGGAACTATGCTAAATTGTGAATAGTCAGGGTCTTTAACCAATATATGGTGGTATAGGAACATATAATATCATAAAAAATCTAGTGTCTCTGACTTCCTTCACTTTAGTGCAGCTTCATTTCCATGGGAATAAAACACTGTTTGCCATCCCAATTTGCCTGGTAATCTGGGACAATGCCCAAGGAAAATAGCACATTTACCAGCTGTGATCTGTGTGGAAACTGCTAAAACCATGCCGCTGAAATCCACATAATGCTTTTGCTTTAGCATCCTATTCAAAGCGTTTTGTAAATGCTTCACTTCAGCTCCACGCCGGTTTTTCAATGTCCCGCTCACTGGTGAGTGAAATCCCGCTCTGATTGTGTTCCATTTGTACAGCTGTTTTTCCTCTAAAGTTCTTTTCAAAATGTCTTTAACCGAACATGAACACAAGGCTTATTAAATGGAATTATATTTCAGCGGTTCGTTGTGAGGGCGATACATTAGTATCACTTCCCTAAATGTAGCAAATTTACACAATTCTATGTGAAAGGAACACTTAGACATGTATCTTTCTTTCAGACTGTTAGTTATATTAACACCGTTTTTAACACTTGCTGATGTGATATGGCTTTAAAACACATTATGCTCACGATCAGTGGGATCTTGAAGAGAAAATAGATAATCTAGCTTTCCTTCAGGCAAAAATCTTAGAACTTTGCTCTTCGCTACCACATTGGAAACTGTGACATTGTGCGTGTGTAGTACGTGTTAGGTATGTAGACATGCGCAGTATGTGTCAATTTTAGACAACCATTACATTACCATTGTACCATTGTGTTACCATCATATAATCGTCACTTCCCTATAGGTACTGTTTACCAACAAGGTGACGGCACCAACTACTGGCCTGGCATAAGTAATAAAGCAATTTTGGCCGCTTTCCTGCATATGTATAAACGCAAATCATTTTGGAAACATTGTAATGTATATGTGAAACTTAAAAAAATGCAAGAGAAAAACGTTTAAATTTAAATGCTAATGTAGCCTCAGTCTCAGTCCCATCAATGCAGCTACAAGTTCCATTCATTGACTACTACAAACAATAAATGTATTCCTTTTCAACTGGTATTATACTAGATGTCACTTAAAGGTCACTTTATAACTAAATGCCTTTACTTTAAAGCAATATATACTCTCGTTTTGTGAATTCCTCGTCCTCTTGTTCCTGGCTTCCAGTTTTACCATTTATCAGCCAAGAAATATAATCTGGCATTGCCAGTCAACTATGGTCGCAAGTTCTGTTATTACCAACATAAATCAACAATTTGGTATTTTCAAAATCTATAGTTCCAACAAATATTATCAAATTTCTCTTCGCTGTGGTTACGTTTCATAGTTTCTTGTTAGCAGACTTTGTAAAAACTAGATTATCCATTTGAGCAAAATAAGCTAGGTAACATGTAGTGTATTCCTTCATTCCATACATATAATGTACAAGTTTCATTCTAGGTCCTTTAGTTTGTTAAGGGAATTAAAATGCTGTTTTTAAAGAGTGTGTGCTTTAGTACCATGTAAACCATGAAATAAGGAAACCCACAAAATAATGGAAAACAAGAAGATGGTTTGAATGATGTGCATGGCGCAAAGTTCCTAAGTTTTCAGGAGCCAGCTGTGACTTTCTAGAATGTACTTCAAGATACATCAAGAAATGTTCAAGGCTCCTTGTTTTACATCAGTCATGTTCATATGAGGTCAATGTCAGGCCTGTAAATTTTACTAGGCACTTTGTGGACCTTGTGCTATGCTCCATGGACTACATTGTCAAATGGTAATGGTGGCTTTATAGACATGTTTTTGTAGCATTCCATGGAGAGCCACGGAGGGAAAAACAGATAAGTCCCTGTTTTCCTCCTCGCAGTTACCTCTAAAAAGGCAGACATCGAAGGCATCTATAATTGGTGAGAGCTTGAAAGGGTACATTCTCTGAAACTGCCACATGCCTCACATTAATGAATTAAAGATGAAAAAAGAGCCCATCTCTCTCCCACTCACCCTCTCTTTCATTATTCTAAAGCCATACTCTCTTAATTGGTCCTTTTACAACCAGCAAGGGCTCCTCTCTTCGGCTTTCATTTTATTTGAGGTCTGTTCAGATCGACTGCGCCAGCGGTGAAGACCAGTCTCATTCAAGCGGTCGCATGGAAGTACAGTAGTTCTGTGATCACTGTAATGCTATCAAAGGGGAGAGGAGCCCGCCCTTAGATAACTTCTCAAAAGAAATCCATTAGAATAAATTACTCTTTGGAAATGAGATGAAGAGTTGGGACTATACATTCCTTACCCTTTTTTTCCCCCACTTGAAATGTTCAGGAAGGCTGAGAAAGATATTTCACCGAACTATGGATGACATGGCTCTGGTATTTTTGATTCTGACTGGTCGATCGCAACATTGTGCAGTCACATATTTTCATATAATGACCACATACTATTATATTTGACCACCACCCATGGTGCTATCATCATGTCATGCTCTGGCAAAGGGAAAGTGACTTTGTATTAGTTATATGAGCACAAAATATAAATATAAACTACATATAAACTTGCAAAGAGGCAGTTAAAACCACAGACTGTGGTGGCTTAAACGGTTAGATGTTTTATGATCTCTGCAGAAAACTAGACATAATAGATCACAGAGAGTTTTTGGGGCATCCTTTCCCTAATTTTATTCACTGCGGAAAGCGATAAACTTTAAATATATTGTTCTGGGTTTGCAAAAAGTGCGACATTTTCTTATGATGGATTGGCCCAGGGAATTGAAGACCCTGCGATTCTTTAATGGAAATGATAGTCTAATAGAATTCAGTCGCCAGCCTGATCCATATGTGGAAATGCGACTAACAAGGCATGCTTTTCAGAGGCATCATTCTTATAAAAGGGTTAGTGTCAGGGCATAATGAAAGAAATTTTAATGGAGGGAAATTAGATGCCTCATTTTGCGCTGCTTATTATTGCATAATTGCAAGGGCTGTTACAAATGGCATGCAAAACTTAAATCACCTGCTAAAAGCTCAATATTCAATGAAAAGTTGTGCAGAGACAGAACATTTCGTAAAAGGTTTGAATTTCCCAAGTCAAAAGTTCTTGGTCAGTATGAAGCTATTCATCTCCGGATGGTACTAGATGGATTCTTTTATCATTTTAGCATCCTCGCCTTTTCTGTTTCACTGGTTTCACTTTTCATCCATTTTCAGCTCTGACACCAACGAGCATTGATTTTCATCAAGAATTAAGTAGCTTAAAAGGCATCACTCAGTACTGCAATGCTAGCCTTCCCTGGCAAGACATCTTTCACTCTGTTTGCTTAAAGCCAGTCTGTGTGAAGGATTCAATTATAGTGATGACCACAGACATTTTGTTCCAACGGTAAAATATGAAGTACCGTTTGGGGTTAGTTCACTCAGAAAGTTAATTCTGACATAAATTTACTCACTCATATGTTGCTACAAACGTGTAGAGCGTTAATTCTTCCATGTAGCACAAGCAAGAGATATTTATCAGAATGTCCTGGCTTCTTTTTTCCATAAGTAAATGAGGCCAAACGCTTACAGTGATCTTCAAAGCATTTATGGCACTGAATATTGTTGACAATTTGACCATTTTTACTCAATTAATGTAAAGTAAAGTTATTGTAGATTAAATTAAAAACATTTAATGAAAAAAAAAAAAAAAAAAAATATTTTTAATTAAATGGAAAAAAATTCTGAAGAATCTACATTGTAAAATATTTTTTTAAAATGATTTAATAATGTCACATAGTATAACCATTACCTAAAGAGAAATAACCTTTTATTTACTCATCTTGCCATCTCATAAAAAGGAAAAAAAAATATCAGCTATATCTTACAATAATAAAATACAATAGTTTTTAAAGGAAAATTTAAAATAAAAAAAAATGGATATGAAAATCAAAAGACATTAAATGCACATCAATTGTACAGTAGAATGACTCATAGTTGTACAGTATGGACCATTTTTACTTTGTTTGTTTTGGAAGAGCCGTGAACTTTTCTGCTAAATATTTCCTTTTTTTGATCCACAAAAGAATAAAAGTTGACATCAGGGTTCTAAACAGGTTTTAAATTTTGGGGTGAATTTCTTTTGGAAAGATATTATTGTGTTTAGAAAATGTCATTATGGCATCAATTATGTTTATGCAGCTACATACAGTTCTACATCCTTACTATCCAAGTTATGTTAACCGAAAATAGCAAAGTTTCATTGAAGGACTTGTCAGCCGGTTTCAGAGTAGTTTGGGTTGTGATGAGAATGATTCTCTAAATGAAACATTAGCTGTGACCCGATTATGGAATTGTGAAAACACTCTTGGACCAGACATTTCGTGAAGCGGAATTTCGCTTTAGAGTATGAAGAGCTGCCATCTCAAGTAACGGCAAGCCACAGTCACTGGGATGAATTTCCACAGCCCAGCAAATACCAATTCATGCCAGCAGAACGGAGGCTCTTTGGTGTTTGCACACTTGATGTTTGAAGTATGTGTGTGTCGTTTCTGTCCTTCCTTCTTGCACCGCTTCCCTGTCATCCAGTTTTTCTTGCACCACTGCCCTTCCTGATAACGGACCAGTGTTTCTGCCTTTTTATCAGCCTCTGGGGAGCCAGAGCGACAGAGTGGTGAGGAGGAGCCGAGGGGATGAAGGAGCCTGACAGAGGCAAAGCCAGAGGAGTGGAGTCCCAAGGTGCAGGATGTTCGATGCCAGACTAAGGTGGAGCTGGAGGAATGAGGGAGCCTGGCAGAGCTAATGGACTTCAGGGCCACGGAGAGGAGGGAGCTAGGAGCCATGGTGCAGCCGACGGATCCACGGGCCAAGGTGGAGTACAGGCTGGATGTGGAGTCAAGGGGAAACTCCAGCCACATCGATGCTGGAGGATGGCAAACCCGCGGAGCTCCCACCGCATAGATGGTGGGCTGAGGGCAAGCAGAGGGGCTTCCATACAACAGCAGAGGATGAGGTAGGAGATAGTGGGAGGGCAGCATTAGTGAAACTCTGGGCTTTCAGACCAAAACTTGGGAACGGGTGCGCTCTCCTCTTCGTTTTGGCACTTTTGAAGCACCACACTCAGCTCTCCCTCAGCCGTGGTGCAGTGGGTTGCGCTCCTCTCTGCGCTCACACTGTCCGCGGCTTTCTCTCACGTGGCTGGCTCTTGCACATGGACTGAGGTCACTGCCTCCGGCTCCGGCTTCGTCAGTGGTGGACTCGGCTCTGGGTCTGGAGTGGCACCGGCGAGATCCCCCTTGGGGCAGATGGTGGCCGGGGATCCATGTCTCGCCATTGTCCACTCCACAAATCGTCCGGGTAGCTGGAGAGGTTGGCGAATAGTCTGGTGTGGCCCTCGAGCGATCCTTCCCCCTGTTCCGGCAGGAGGAGGATATATGCGGGATGAAGGAGTGGATTCATGGAGGAACACTATGGGAAAAATAGATGGAAATAAAAACAGAGGTAACTATTTTGCTTGGAGTCTTCTGTCACAATCTGTGATGGTGAGGAATGATGGAAATGAGAAATAAACGCAACAGAAGATTTAAAAAGTACACAGGAAAGAATTAGGATAATTAACTAAACAAAGCTGGAAACAAATGATGAACTAATCAGGGAACCTAATGGAAACAGGAAGGACCAAATAAGGAAACACAGGAACAGAAACGGGGCAAAACATGACACGAAACTGTCCAGAATCCTGACAATTGAAAAGACAAACAATTATAAAATTACTAAAAATTAAGCCCCATTTAAAACGAACACTTAAAGTATAAAAATAAAAGATCATTTAAAAAATATATATTAAAAAGTTACAAGTTTAAGCTGAAGTAAAATGTTTTTAAAGCACATACTCACACACAATAATTTTTACAGTTCATTGTACACCCCCCCCCCCCCCACCACCAAAAAAAGTAATTATCCACCATAAACACATAGATGTGGGCACAAGGAGCATAATTTCCTTGAAAATAATCAGGTGGATCTGAAATTACCTGACAGACTGTGGTGACCAAACTGGACTGAACTCACCCTCCACCCTTTAAATAAACACAAAGTCAGCAGCTGTCATGCGTTTGTTGAAGTGCACTGAGCATGGCTGTTTGCTACAGGAACTGCTTGAGGATCTGAAAATGTACATATTGGTAGAATGGGATGAGTGGGTTTTATATTAGTGACGCGTGGAAGCGGAGCAAGAAAAAGGCTCTTTAAGTTCTCGGATGTGCATTATCAGGGATTTAATTTAGTTTCAGCAACCTTAATGGCACAGCAGAGGGTTTCCTAATAAGTGCCATGGTAACCTCTCCACTAAGACAAGATAAAAATGACCTCCTTTCAGAAGAAATGCTGCAGAAGTACTGACAGTACATAAAGTAACTGTAAATGTGTGCATTATGAAAGAACAGTTAGATAAGCCTGCATTTACTGTTCACTTGAGAAATTTTTCACAAAATAGTCAACTTATCAAGCAAGTTTCAAAGATACGCAAAATAGTAAAGTGGGGACATCAGAACAGATTTCTGCATTATAACAGTATGGATATTATACACAATATGGAAATAAATAGAGGTAGGAAAATGGACACATGGAAAAAAAAAGAATAATAAAAAAAGAAAATGTACTGTCAGTTTTTTTTAGATTTTTCTTTTTAATTTAGTGTTACTTTTTTATTATTTGTGAAATTTACTAGAATTTCTGAGTAAAAATGGATTCAAAGCATTGACTGGTTTTCCATTTGAATGAATGACATACATGATTTAAATATGATATGATTAATTATTGATCATAACACCAAACATGCAATTATGAGGATGTGACTACAATAAAGCTGTGTTTTACACTAATCTCAAAATAATATCTACTGCTACACTATTATATACTGTTTACAGAACATGACAGAAAAAAACAACAACTTGATGTGGCTTAATGAAAATGATTTTGCCACGTTTTTAAACATGACACAGCATCTTAAGAATTTGGCACTTGTGCAAAACAGTCATAGATCTTAATCTGACATTGACATAAAAACGCTCAACATAAACAAAGGTGAAGCTATTTTTTTTTTGTTAAAATGACAAACATTCTGTTCTACCTGAATGTCCTGATTTCATATCTAGCATCGTCAGCTGACAGTCTTTGTATAAGAGAGACAGGCGCATGTACGAGATGTTAATAAAAGCATAGATTTTGAAAGTTCACGCTGACATACAGTATGTCTTTGGATTTTATTTTTGGATGGACAGCAAAACGTAGACAGCAGCTCAGATGCAGAGCAGATGGCTGACAAATGTCCTGGCTGGAAGCAACGTTCTACATAATTTGATAATCCTCTGTGCTGCTACTCTGTTTTATAGCTCAGAGAGACTGTACACGCTTCTTGTAGGAGGATGGTAGCTGTGACAAAATTGAGTCAGACTGAGAAAACAAGGAAAGTGAAGGAAAATACAAAAATAAATAAATAACTAAAATGAATTAAAAAAAAAAAACAAAAAAAAAAGTAAGAAATTTGGATCTGAAGACAATCTGAATGCAAAACTACAGTATATAACCTATTACAAAGCTCTTGTTTTGGTTGTGGAACAGCTTAACATATTTTTCAATTAATGCAGCAAAATATTTGAACGTACAGTAAATGAGATTAAACAGGGTTTTGCATTGAAGTTAACTAACACAGTATACACAATCATAATTTTGAACGATGGAACGATAGAATAACTCCTTTCCTTAGCCAGTAATGACTCTCTTATCACTGAAGGGCTGTAATCTTAAAAGGCTTCCTGTGAAGTTTTCTTGTGTGCAGAACTCTGGCATTTAATCCAAATTTAAAGCACCAAAATGTATGGTAATGGCAGCAGTGAGCCCATTCCTGCCCTCTTTAAATGTGGCAAAAAGAAAACTTTGTTATTTTATACAAATCTTTTTTTATAATATTTTTATTTGTACGCTTATTTGAGTATTATCTTAGCAACATACTAATTCAACATTTTCAAATAGGATGAAAGCACATGATATTCCCTGAGCCCATTCCTGTCCTCTTTAAAAGTGTCAAAAAGACCAAAAAAAAAAAAAGTTGTTGGAGAATGTGGGCAAACAAAAAAAATATTTAAAATAAAATAAATAAATAAAAAATTATATATATAAAAAAAATATAAAAAAAAAAAAAAAAAAACAGAAATAAAAAAACCTTTGACAAACCATCGACTCTTGTTAATGCGAATGCAGTAGGCCTATGCTGGAATATTCATGTAATTTATCTTATCATCACCCGGGTGCTGATAGCGCGTGCACACAGGTGAGACCTGAACAGCACATGCTGATATCTGTGTTCAAACTAAACTCATTTAAGCTTTGCCAGTTTAAACGTTTAATAGCCAAAGGACACAAGCTTGTGCGTGCACTCTTCCGCAAACCCACGCCTCAGTACACGCGCAAATATTAATCTCTCTCTGAAGTATTCTCTTGTTTGAATAGACAAATTCACACAAATATTGTCAAAGAAATGTATTGCTGAATCACGTTACAAAGACGGAGAACTATGTAGTACTGAATTGGTGATTTAGTCAGATAAATAGTTTTTCACCATTTTTGTGTTCAGGAATAAAAATAAAAAAATAATTGTATTTCATCGAGGATTTCATTGAGGAAGTCAAAAAATCTTGTCTCGTCTCGTTCTCGTGAACCCAGTCTCGTGTTTCATCTCGTATCTCTTCACACCCCAAAACAGACTTTAAATTTAATTTAACTCCAAAAATTCCCAATAAAAACAGCTGGGTATTTTGAGTACAATTCCAAATATTGAAATACAATAAAAACAAAAATCTCAAGTCACTCAAGTCTGCCAATGTAAAAAAAAAAAAAAAAAAAAAAAAAAAAAAAAAATTACACTTATGTTCATGGCGAAGATTAAACAAACCACATTCTGTCATGATCAAATCTGCTTTGAAACAAACTCTGGCCCTTCCTGTGTAATTCTCCCACAATTCAGTCACACAATCAAGATATCAGTTCAGAGTATTCTGGCCTTTACCAGAGGACAAGAGTCCAGATTGATTTTCTTTCTGTCTTAATTCCTCCCCACAGTTTTAAGGGCAAATGAAGTTCTTCCATTTAGCTGCAGGCGACTGCTACCATGCCACAGTGTGAGCCTGGCAGTCTGCTGTGAATTTTTCCAGCTTCATGTTGTTTATTGCACTATAATCTGACATGGTCTCATGTGACAGATTTAGATTTTTATTATTTTTTTTGCATATGGTAACAATGTTTATAAAACAGAAATTTGCAGGTCTAAAATTGGATTGTTGGAGTCAAGTTGAAAGCTATTATATGCGCGCACCTGTGACTTCACATCAATAATATCAAAGTGCATAAAGAACAACTGATAGACTTTTACAAAACCATTACAAAAAGTACAAACAGTCACTGATGCTCTAGAAGGAAACAATATACACAAGTATTGTGTATTGAACCTTTGTGCTGTATTTTCTGTTTTCAATATGACATGCAGTTTTAATATGCCTTGTTTTATGTAGGGCTACCCACTTAAAAAATTTGGCTTCGCCCCAGTCATTGACAAATAAAAAAAATAATTTTAAATACATTTTCAATATCGACCAATATATATCCAATATTGATACTGATAAACAAAAAGAATCTCAGCACATAACTGATGTGGTACTGGTACATTATGCATCCCTGCAGAAAAACATTATTTTTAACATATTTACTGAGTGTGATATTAGCACCAGTATGACCTCAATGAAAAAAAAATTTGATAAATGGATTGGCAAGTAGTCACGAATAAATAGGAAATGCATCTGCTTGAGTGCATGCTGGAAAATGGACCTACCAAAGATAACAAAATGAGCCCCCTTGGAATGGACAGGTAGCTAATGTGCCTTAGCAAGACCCCTCATTGCAGCTAATTCATGCTTCAGTGGCACCTCTGCGATATGGAGCCACATCCACCGTCAAGGATGGAGACACTGCAGTTGGCTTTAAAATCCTTTTCACTTGCAGACGTATGTTAATGAATAGATATTAGCTTCCTGGAAAGTCGTCTTAGTGGTGATTCATCTGAGTAATAAGTACCTTAAGCTGGAAACTGTCTCAGTAAAAGTATGGGGCTATTTCTCTAATGTGCACAGTTACAATGCAAACAGAAAATGTGTGTGCAGTCCCTGCTGAGAGACCTCAGTGTGCTTCCTTCCTAGTATTGGCACACAACAAGGCTCTCAGCAGGAGGCGTGGACATCCTCCTTCTCACTCTCCATAGCTCTCACTTGAAAAAAGAAAAAAAAAAGATTTTTTTTTTTTTGGCCACTTTTATTGATTCATTCAGCAGGGAAAAACATCAGGAAGCAACATGAGCCAAACTTAAATTTTTGTCACCTGTATTCGACTCTGTGACCCTGTTTACACCATGTAGTAACATCATTCTCAAAGTTTTTTTTTTTTGTGATTGCGTTGCAAGTGTTAGGTTTCATTCAATTGTCACATAAAAAGTATCTAAAAAGAAAGGAAAGACCAAAACCGAATCTTAACCACTTAAGCCATTGGTTCTCGGTACTCTGGTTCACTAAATGTGAAAATAAGACCTTAGATAATGTGAGAGTAATTTAAGAGGCAAATATCTCCCTTCATTTAACATCTTCCGACATGTAATCCTCTGCAGATGTGCTTCATTGCACCTAATCAAATAAATATGTAATTGAACAGGGATGAACTGCCTGACTGCTGCCCATCGCGTGGGAGCACTTATAGTTTAAGGATTTTGAAATGAATGCATTAACATATTCATTCTACAATCACTGGGAAATTACTCAAATTCATTCAAATGAGCAGAAAGGTTTGGCTGGTTAGCATGGTCCAGCTAGCCCCACAAGTGGAGGTGTAAACAAAACAAAAAAAGATTAGCAGCTGCTACTGAGATCAATGGGAATGCTAACAGCTGTCTACACATTCATGATGTTAACAGAGAGCTTTCTTCAGGTAGACCTGCTTGACGCTAACGTTAGCTTTTAATAGATATTTTCCGTCTCCTTGATGCTAACAGACACATTTCTTCATGTATTATTTAACTCCCTATTGCTAACATTAGCTTTCTGTGAGTGTTATAAACCTACTAGATGCTAACATCAGCTTTCATGGGTATTTGATGTTAATGAATTAGCTTTCTTGAGGTATAAAGCACCTCCTTGATGTCAACAGATGGCTTTCTTCAAGTTGCTATTATAGCCTTTTTGATGCTAACATTAGCTTTCTTTGGTATTTGATGTTGACAAATTAGCTCTATTCAGCCATAATAGACCTCCTGATGCTAGCTTTCTTTAGGCATTTTAGACCTCATTGATGCTAATGTTGGCTTTTTGCTGTTATTTTTGACATCCTTGATGCTAACATTAGCTTTCTCAGGATTTTCTTGAGGTATAATATTACTTCATGCTAACGTATAACTTTCTCCAGGTATTATACTAATCTTTTATGCAAAACCGATAGCTTTCCCATGGTATTATAGTCTTGTGTGATGCTAACATAACCTTTTTTATGAGTATTATAGTCTCCATGATGCTAACACATAGATTTATCTAGGTAATATAACTTTATGCTTGTTTTTAAGACATTAGTGATGCTAACATTAGATTTTTCTCAGGAGTTTCATCCCAACCAATAGCTTTCTTCAAGGTTCAGACAGCCATAATATTTCTGGAGTTAACAGATTGATCAAGAAGATGATTAAAACCATGCGATGCTGTTAATACAATAAATGATAAAGTGACATATGTCTTAGTGTTTGCATGGAACATTTTACAGTAACGCTAATATTACAAACTCGGAGGGAATTATTCATGGTCACACACAGCTGCTACAAGGGAAAATAAATTTTCTTTATATATGCTCATGAAAAAAGGAGTCATACTTCAGTTTCTCAGTGCAAGAATATAATGTCATAGGTCTTCTTAACTTAACATTTATGGCCTGTTTCACACTACATACATAAATGGCGTAACTGCAACATCAGGTTGGCACTGTGCCTTCACACTGACAACACTTCTGCAGCATGACAGAGTTAAACATAAAATTACGTTGTTTCTGTCTTAACAGATTTAATAATCTAAAAAAAAAAAATTATAAAGTTTTCATGAAATTTGCTGGATGGGATACAAGCTACTAAAGCCATGTTTATTCAGTACTTCTGAAGTATATATATGATTTATTTTTTATTTGTCTGATTTTCTCAGTAAAAATGTAATCCGCTCATAATTAATATAATAATTACTTAAGACTGAAAAAATAAAATAATAGAAATCAAAATATTTCAACCCTAAATAATAAGTGAATTTTTCCCTCTATTAATGAATTCTGCAATATTTCTTATCTTTCCGAGTGCAACAGACTTGTGTTGTTAATTTCCCTCTAAATTTCCTCTGTTCAATTGCTCCCTGCGGAAATTTAGCTGAAGCTTTATTAATCAAAGCCATTGACTTCAGGAAGGATTTCTGTGACTGCTGACTCATAATAGTGATGTAATGATCCTGTTGTGTTGATTGCTGACATCAGCTCAGTGTCATTCTATTTAAGCAGCCATTTATCGTCAAGATTTCATCACCCTTGCTTTCAGTGACCGAAATGAACTCCTTTATATTTATCTTACAGTTCGATCAAGAAGCTGAGCTTTGGAGCAGCCGGTAAAATATCTAGCCTCCACAGAGAGATGTCTGCGCTCAATAAAAACACAAATAATAGCCAGACCTTTAAATTTGCTAACAAAATTCAAGTGGTGCATCTAGAAGGCTTTGCTAGGGCTAATCTAAGTGTTTGTCTACTGGTTGAAAATCAGAAGTGCTCACCAATAAATTTCTATAATATTGCTAATCTTGCAGAGACAGTCTTGGTAGTTTTAGCATATTCTGACCAAGTACCATCTATTTAGAAAAGAAGAGACCTACTGACTGACAAGTAAAGTCAAATCAAATCATACAAATTCATAGAAAAATGGCAACACTGGTACAACATTTTCATTTTCTAATGAAAGTCCTTGGCCCTCAATTTGTGGGTCATAGGTCTGTTCTGATGTCGTTGAGTACAATAATGAAAAAAATACATTCAATTCAAACAACAAAACAAACAATACTTAATATAATCACGAATAGGTAGGATACAAAAATGAATGGCCTGATCAACCATACACTTTGTTGATGTTAAAAGGTGTTGTCTTGAACTGAACACAATAGTAGTTTAATGTAAATGTCATTGCAATGTGCAAACAAACTAGTATTGGCAAATTGTTGGCAGCAAATTTTGTAAACATTTTGTATTTGAATTTTGTATCTCACTTGTGAGTTTTCATATTATCAGCTTACACCCCATGGATGGATTGGTTTAGGGTTGGGACCTTCATTCGTATCCTAAAAGTCATAGATCTCCATACAAATCAAAGCGTACAGATTCATAAAAGAGTTATGTGTTCTCATGAGACGAGAGTGAACTCCCAGTTAGTTTATACTAGCCAAAATTAGCCAGATGCTAACGATAAGATGTGCATGACATGCCATCATCCTTGAAAACCATGAACAAAGCTATCAAAAAAAGAAAATATGATTCAGACTAAATTTTTTTATACTTAACCCTAAGTATTAACAACCCTAGTGTACAAAAAAGAATACTACAAAGCATTTGAAATATTTTTATTTTAAGTGTACCAATAATCCATTTACATATTTATGCGAATAATAAAAATAGCATGCAATTGTACTTTTGGTATACTAAACTGGTACACCTAAAGTCTGCTAACCTAATAATTTTGTACTTAATGCATGTCAATTGTGCGGAAGTAGCGCTGAGGTCCAACTAAAGATATATTTAAATGTATATGATTTTTCTAAAATGTAACTATTGGATGAATACTTCAGGTACACTTTAAATATATTGCATTTAGATCATACAATCCTTATTAATAGTGATATTAAAACACATTTTAGGGAAACATTTAAGAAATATGCATTGTGTATTAAAGAAATACTCCAAGTTAAGTTTCATTTTAATTTTATATCAGTAAGTCTTAAGTGATACGTCAAAAAATATGTTAATGAATTCAAAGTAAACTTAATATAAAGCAATAAAAAATCATGGCAGATGTTTTTTTTTTTTTACTAGATGATACTTTTTTATTGTACCAAACATCAATAATAATCATGTAAATAAAGCTCAAGGTCTCATTACAACAGGGCAAACAGGAAATGAGAGAAAGAATTTCACACATGTAATTCTACACATGTGCGAATCTGCTGGTGGATTCTAGGGAACGTTATTGCTCACTGTAAGCTCTACAAAGATCGCACCTCTACAAGGCTGTGATTAAATAGGACTGTGCCAGGGTCATTAATATGCACTGCTCATTACATCACATTCATTTCTCCGAGTCTGGTGTTTCTGATGCTAGCGTGTGAGGTGTTTTCACAACCCGATGACACCTACCTTCTGTGCGCTATGGCTCAGGAAGTGTCTGAAATGTGGGCCGTAACAGGTGGCGGTTGACAGGGTACTGCTTCTTCTTGTAGTCCTACCCAGTCTTTCTGGCGAACTGAGAAAAGTCTCAAAGTGATGAGTTTAACATACCCCATTGACTCCGGGAATGTGCATTGTGGTGGGAGGTCCACGATACATGAGGACTCCAGGACAGTTGAGGCGAAAAGATGGGCAGAGTGATCTAAATGATGCATGAATCTCCCTGAAGGCACCAAAACTGCAGAGGAGCATTCTAGGACTCGTCATTAATTAATTGGGCTGTTGAGTGTTTTCTTTTTTAAGTGCACTCGAAAAAGGATGGGTAATCTGTGTAAAAGGAAACATATAAATAAAATGTGAAGTTAATTTAGTACAATTAATTATAAAAAAAAGAATGGTGTGATAAAAATAAAATGTATTCTCTTTAGCAATTGCGAAGCTACACAACTTTGAAGCACAAGCAACATTTTTAATTTGTTATCATTTACTGTATACATAGTTCACCCTAAAATTACATTTTGCTGTAAATGTATTTACCCTCAGACCATCCAAGATATGGATGAGGTTGTCCATCAGAACAGTTTTGGAGAAATTAGCATTATACCACTTGCTCAACAGTGGATCCTTTGCAGTGAATGGGTGCCGTCAGAATGAGAGTCCAAATAGCTGATAAAAACATCACAGTAATCCACACCACTCCAGTGCATCGGTTAATGACTTTTGAAGTGAAAATCCAGATCAAATTTGAGTCCTCTAACCATAATGTGGTTAGAGTCATCTGAATCAGGAGAGAAATATGCACAGATCAAGCAAAGACAATAGTCCAAAACAATGTCAGTGTATTTTGATGTGACAGGACAATAGGAAATGGATGGACTTCCTTTTTTTAACTAATATTTTTTTATAGACTCAAATTTTGACGGTTTAAAATTATTTTTAGGTTTCATTTTGTTTCTTACAAACACTCAGCTTTTCAGTTCACAAGATGTTAATTGATAGAGTCATGTGATTATTGTGATTTTTTTTATCAATCTATTGGAACGCTCATTCTGACGGCACCCATTCACTGTAGAATAATTTACATACACATACACATACCTTGGCTGAGCACACAGCGCTAAATGGATGGTGCTGGACAGTTCAGGGCCATTTTAGCCTGTCTTAGTCTTTTATTCCTAGTAAGGTCAAACCCTCCAAAGACACTGAAAAAAGCAATCGCACACTGCAAGAGCTCGGACTTCACTAAGACTATCTGAGAACACCGAAAGGGATTTCAGCATTCCAAGATCGTCACGCAATAGCTTGGACTGAATATGCCTATTGTAAACTTTTTTATATTTTGCATATCGAGCTCCTTGTGCTCTCACCGTGGATTGAATTAATATTGATTCAGACCGTGGCTAGCTGGCTCAATCTCCAACAATAAAACAAAGAATATGGCTGTTTGCAGACTTAGGTGGGCCGGATCTGTCTATCCGCTCCTACCCTTAAAGTGAAAATTCGCAAGAATAGCAGATTACCTTGAGCTCGCCAAACTGGAAAAGCCAACAAAAGCACTTTATTCTCTTTTCTCCTGACTTAAGCCTCTGTCCTGGCCACAGTGATTTATCGATTCTCACTTGTGCAACCTGAGTTAAGGAAGGCCTGTTTCCTTGTTTCCTTGGTTACTGTGCTCTCACTGTTATAACCTAACAGTGTCAGAAGCTTTGCCCATAAATAGTCCAGCAACAAAGCCCGGTGTGCAATGTGTATGGCATTTAACTCCCACAATGAGTTATTTTCAATTACTGTAAAGTATTAATTTAGCACATAAGGTTATGAAGCTGTTTTTTGTTTAATTCAATGCAAGCCTGTACACTACATGTAGAGTTGTAGCAACAATCATGACACACATATAATTGTAGGCATCCCTTTGTTTTAGAAAGTTGGGGGACACAGATGTGCAAGTTGAGATGTTTTTTAAATTGCCTATTGATATTTAATTAGATTCTGCACAAATTCCTTAACGTGATGTTAAAACATTAAGTCTTAACAAACAATAGATGTGACCGAATTGGAAACGTTTATTCTGTAGCAGCGCATTTCTAAGTCAAATGTAAGTAATTACATTATGAAATATCCAATTACTTAAAATACAAAAAAATAATTTAATTAATTTCAGTTGCATTTTGTGTGTCAGTAAGTTCTCATTACTGTTACGAAGTGAAAGATCCATGTGCAGCATTTATTAAACTGGATGGTCAGACAGGCAGAGATCAGGAATGGCGTCAGGTGTGTCAGGGATAACCAGAATCGGAACCAGAAACGAGCAGAGATCAGGACAGGCAGCAGAGAATCAGAGTCAGAATACACAGTCCAAAGGTCAAACACAGGTGAAAAATGCTCGGAAATGTCAGACTGGCTAAACAAGACTTCACAATGAGTGAGAGTGATTGTGGTGCTTATATGTGTGTGTAAATGAGGTGCAGGTGTGGCAAGGAAATCAGCTGCTGAATGAGGTGCAGGTGTGGCAAGGTGATTGTGATGCAGAGAGTCATGGGAGATGTAGTTCGGGTGTGGTGCAATTCTGAAAATGCATCCTCACAGGCACTTACAAGTCTCCCATAAGCAAACTAATAAAGTGGTTTAGAGGAAAAGAAAAAATCACAGACAAAAAGTGATTGACATGCCCCACTCAAACTTATATGTAAAAAATGTTATCAATACAAATGACTTTGTCAAAAAAGAAACAAAGCTGTGCCTGTCTCTTTTGCTGCTCTTCTGAAACAATGTTAAGTTAATGTGACACGACAACTTGTGTAGCAATTACTTGTCTGTAATTAGTCTGCTGAGCCTAAGGCCATGATATGCTAATGATAATGATGAAGAAATTAGGGTGTCAAAAAATAAAAAAAATTAAAATGAGTGCATGCGAGTTGAATAACCACAAAATCTTGCTAATGTGTACTATCTAAATTAAAATCAGCGAGCATGATTGATAATGCGCTTACAGCAGGTTTAGCCTACTTACATATGAATGTGAGTGAATGAAATGTGACTTTAAATATTGCTGGCTTTCTTCTTACTTTTTTTGTGATCGTTCTGCTGATAACTTTCCAATTTCAAGAGGCAGAACGTCAGAATAGCTGGTGAATGATCAAGTCTCAGTCATTTGTGACTCAAGTTGGAGCAGTAATAGTGTTTCATATCTTCAGAATGGTTAGGCTGTTTATCAGATGCGTCTTGGCAAACATTTTTTATGTTTATTTACTTCATTTCTATGTGTACTTGGGTTAACAATACATCATTATAAATCTGTATAAGAACACACTGTCCCTGTTGGAGAAAGTTCCAAACATAAGGAAACATTCTATTGATTTGAGGAACAGCTGACCCAAAAAATAAGATCTGTTATCTCACCCTAAATTTATTCCAACTGCTGTTATTTATTTATTTATTTTTCCACATGTATTCTTTTTATGGTGAATTTACTCTTCAAAAACTGAACTGTTTCTGTATATATGAACAGATACACAGCCATTTAAAAGTTTAGGGTCAGTACATAATTTAACATCATATAACGTGATAAAATGTAATTGATATTACTAGTTATATTATATTACTATACTATTACTATATTGATATTATTAGAGAATGCGATTTTTTTTAAATATTAAGAAAAAAAAAAAACAATGAAACTATTTGATATAGTAATATAACTTGAATTAATGGAAAATAATTTCATATTTTGTGTATTGCATGATAGCATACAGATTTAAAACAGCACTGATTGCATATATTATATTATATAAAAAATAAATAGAATTTGGTTTAAAAAATAAATAAATCTCACTCCCAACAAAATATTCAACTGTTTTCACATTGTAAAAATTGTATGATCTATTTATTTTAAAAAAAAAATATGTGTAATAAATAAGGTAACAATATTACACACAATTGTTTTTAACAGTTTTTAAGGCTTGATTTTTTTTTTTATGGAGTTTAAATAAATCATGTAAAATCTCCTAAATGATTTAATTTATGACACCATTATTTCAATATTACTGAAATGTGCTAATTTATTTTAAGTTAATTCAAAAAAGCCTGTGATTTTGATTAAGGTCTGTTTGCATTTGACTTTGTACAATAAATAGACTGTACACAGCCTAACAGCTGAAGCAGGAAAACACACCCAGGTTCACACACCCTCACAATTGCACTGTACAAACTAAATTAAGTTTTAGCTGCATTGTGATATGCATTTTGTTTTGCTTTCTCCTTATACTGTACATCCTTCACTGTTGTGACCTTCTCTGAGGACATTATTTGTCCTAAATCCAGCCTGAGCTTGGTCTAGGTGACGTGGGCCCAGAGCATTTTCATCATCTTCTCAGTGCATTTTCCCCTCTGATAGCACATCTAGTAAACATGTTTCAGACAAGTCAATCAACTTTCTCTCCTAACCAATCAATTGAGTGGCCAGGGCTTAAAGCGCCCTGGAAATAGATTGAGGATTTCAAACAGTCCAGAGTGCACTTAAGCATGAGGATAAATCGGCTAACATTTCCATCCGCGGCCCAGCAGAGCATATTAATGGCTGTTATATTTGGTTTTGGTCACATTTGACCGCCAAATAATGCTTTTAAAGCTTCCACTCGACGTAGTTTGACTGGAAAAGGGGAATACAACAACTAGAGGCATCTGGGGTTTATGGATTTGAGCTGTCTGAGGAAGCGAACTGCTGCCCACACACAAAACAAGAGGCCGAAGATAAAGCAGGAGGTGACATTTAGATTTTGATTTAAATGCAAAATCTAAGGACTTGAAATGAGGTCTTGGTTCGTCTCTTGGTTTCTTGGATTTATGCTCAAAGGCCATGTTTCTAACTTTGGGCTCACAGCGGATAGTGCAAATTCCATCCTGCTGTAAATGAAAATGTACTGAAATTACAACTTGCTCTCGGCAGCAATGTAGTTTTCTGCAGCTGCAGTTTTCTGCAGAAGCATACACCATGGCATGCATAATACATTTAACTGCCGGAATGTGAAGTCTTTCTGAAGAAAGCAAAAGATGCATTCAAAAATATTACATTTAAAATATATAATATAATATAATATAATATAATATAATATAATATAATATAATATAATATAATATGACCAGGGACAATTACTTAATTTAAATTAATTATTATTCGTTTTATATTAGTCTTCAAGTCAGATATTTAGAATTAGTTGTAATCATTTTATGTTAATTTTGTATTTATATTCTATTGTTATATATTATATTATTTATTTGTTATTTGTAATACTTTGTAATAATTTAAGATGCCATTTTAATATTAAATGTATTTAATATTAAATGTCTATTATATATTACATATCTGTTGTAATATTAAAATTTAATATTCAATATAACAATTTCATTTATGACTATTAATTTGACAATTTTTTTTTTAAATAATTAGTCAAGACATTCAAGACATATTTTACAATGACATTTTTATTAATACTGCATCTTTATATTATTCTAATAATTATATGTAATAATGCCAGCGATGCATCTGTTATGATCACCACATGTGTGATCAGTGTTGTTAACAGTGTGTGTGTTGCCGACCCTGCAGTCTGCTTTCATTGTCACTAGTTCGTCGGCGTTTTGCTGCACTCTACAGCGTTTTGTGGCTCCAGCAACTGTCTGCAGCATCAGCAAATTTGGCACTTTTCAACGGATAATCTCCCACGATAAGAGCCCCACCAACCCATTTCACATTATCTGATGTTATCGCACACGCCCAAGGTCCAATTTCTCAGTTCAATCACAAAAAAGCGAGCAGATAAGAAAGTCACCCTCAACTTACACACCTTGATGAGTCAATGAAGAAGAAAGCTGCAAGAGAGATAGCAGGCTTTTGTGGGACAGGGGGATCTTCAGTCATCATAGCCGTCCAGTGGGTCAGTCCTCTTAAGCAGAGTCTTTTGAACTCTGTTACATTAAAACATGAATATGTCAGTGTTGTGATTTAAGAAGATATCTGTAATAGAGGTTTATCAGAAATGTGCTTTGATCAAGCTCAGACTCTATTTTTTTTATCAATTATAAATTATTTACAAAATGCCAATGCAATAAATAAGACAGAAAGATACAGGGCTAAAGTTAGCCACTGATCAGAACAGAGGGACTGGGAGTTAGCTTACATGAGGTTGTAGACTTGGAGTGCAGTCTTGATTTTAAACCATCTTTTTACATTAAAAGAAATGAAGCGTTTGGTTCCAAAACGTGATAAATCCATTTTGATTCGTGTAAAAATGTGTTTTCTTTACCAAGAAAGTGGCAGGATGAAAACCACTATGTTCTATTTCAAACATTCACATCTTTAGGTTATAATAACAAAAAAAATTAAATCCAGATTTTGATTTTCAAAGATTTAATATAAAACTGTATTTTTTTTCTTCCCCAAAATGCAATAAATCCATGGTATTTTTTTTCTTCTCAAAATGCAATAAATCCATTGAATCAATATGAAAGTTATTTTTCTGATTAAAATACACAACATAGTAAGTTGATCCACATATGACAGCCCCTGAACTTGGTCAATACTAATCTTATATACAGGCACTGGACTAAAATCACATTCATCAGTCCTCGCTTCCAGCATGAATTCAGCGGATCATCTTGTTAATGCTATAAATTAATTACAGCAATAAAATAACATTTCATCATGAACAAGAACATGAACAACATCACATTAGACCACAGAACTTCCAAAATTACATTTCCCTTACATTCAACTTCCAAAAATGCATTTATCTTTGCCATGTTCCATTCATTTAGTTGACTAGTGCTAAGAGCTATATTAACAGAAACATAAATGCCATTAATAAAAACACTAACACTGACAAGCTACGCAATATCACGTTCATAATCAAATGCAATATAGCGTAGCTTGTCAGTGATCCATAGCTCTGTGTATTAAATGCATCGGAATAATTTGAAAGCTTCTGAAAGCACATGATGGAGATTTACTGGTACTATTAATCACAGAACCTGCTTTACTGGTGAGATGCGTATGACAATAACATGGGATTTATCGTGCAGCCCTTGTTTGTTGATCACAAAGTACAAAGAAGATGAGGAAAACTAGGATGCCGGGTGTATTCAAATGCACTGCTATTATCTAGTGTGTGGAATGGTCCGACATGATTGGTTGAGTGAATATAACATGCTATGCAAAAAAAGTATGACTGGAGTTTGTCGCATTTTATGTAGTTTTGGTCCCAAACTCTTCAAATATATATAAAATACAATATAATACAATAATAACAATTTGAAATTAAAATTGTATAATTGTATAACGTAGTAATTTCTAATACACAAACATACAATTTTATGTTATATTTGATAAACTGTATTAAATATTCAAATTAACTGAATAAATTACCAGTATTTCATGTTTCCTGATTCTTTTTTAATTTTTTCATGAAATATGTACAGTACAGACCAAAAGTTTAGTTAATTCATAGTTTTGATGCCTTCAGTGTGACTCTACAATTTTCATATATATATATATATATATATATATCACAGCAAACATTTCAAAATTCCCAAAATCCTGAAATATATTTTTTTAAAAATCACCACTATTTTCAATTCTAGAAGCAGAATTAAGGTTAACAATTTTTCGATTTTGGGTAAACTGCTTGAGTGTGATATTTTAATTTTGTAAATTCCATCCAAAATATTCCACTCAAATATAAAGGTGCTTCACAATGCCATAAAATAACATTTGTGTTTAAATGGTTCCATAAAGAACCTTTAACATCTGAAGATCCATTCTGTTTCACAAAAGGGTATTTGTGGTGGAAGAAGATTCTTCAGATTATAAAAAGGTAAGAAGGAGATGGTTCTTTGAAGAACCTTTGAAGGAATGGTTCTTTGTGGGACCAAAAATGGTTTGTCAATGGCATCACTTGAAGAACCTATTTTAGCACCTTTATTCACCTTTATTCTTATGAGTGTATGCCGCAAATACAGTATGGCGAGGAGCTGAAAATGCAGTGCATTACAAGAAAGGGGCTGTTAATTATATGGCTGTCGATGACTCTGGCCATTCCTTCTGATAAGGGGAAGGAAATGAAAGCCATAAGAAATTACACCAGGGCCAGTATTCACATGTAATTGCTCACCCAGGGAGGAAGCAAAGAGACTTGTGGTCTAGTGCTCACCCGGGGTGTCAGGTTCTGTCAGGATGATGAAACTCCACACAGCCCACAGACTAGCTTTTGAGACTGCAAGGTGCCAGGGGGGACATCAATTTTTGACTTTATAAATCTAAAATTGATGAAATATGAGGACACTCTTCACCGGCTATGGCTTAGTTTTATATTTTAGAGGTCCTTTACTGTAGTCGCTCGGGATCCGGCCACTAATTAATGTTACACCAAAGCTAAGAGCCTTTGAAATGTGCGAGTTTGTTCCAAATACCGCAACACTGTGTACAGCAGATCTGATTTCAGCCACTTCATCTGATTTTCACTCTGCTTATCATATGGAGGAATTCAAAATAATCAGTGGATTTGCACGTTTCTTCAACTATGGGCATTTTTGAACCGTTGGACTCTTTTTAGAAATATATTCCATAATTAAATTTCATTTAATAGCCTCATAATAATCACATAATAATCACATAATAGCCTCTCCCTTTTAAGTATGACCTGAACCATTTGAGTACCATCCCAGAAAGCCCGACCCTGTTTTCCAGTCTCTCTAGTAGTATGTTATGATCGACAGTGTCAAACGCAGCACTGAGATCAAGCAATACCAGCACCGATATTTCAGAGTCAGAATTTAAGCGAATATCATTTATTATCTTAATGAGTGCTGTCTCTGTGCTGTGATGTGGTCAGAAACCAGACTGAATTTTTTTTCGAGGTATCCATTTGAGTTTAAGTTGTTCAGCTGATTAAAAGCTAACTTTTCAGTAATCTTGCCTATAAAAGGAAGATTTGATATTGGTCTATAATTGCTTAAAATTGAAAAGCCCCTTCTTTTTCAGAAGGGGCTTAACAACTGTAGTTTTCAGGGAGTTTGGAAAAGGCCCAAAAAAGAAGTTATGTTTTCACCATTTCTAAAAGATTTGCTTCTAAACGGTTAAACAGTCTTTAAAAAAAAAGTTGTGGAAAGTGTGTCAAGATGGCAGGTTGATGATTTTAGGTGCTGCACTATTTCTTACCAAAATTTTGCTACCAATTGCTTCAAAAATAGAAATAGTATTTTCTTTTTTAGCTCTAGATAAACAAACATACAAATGGGTTCTCTTGGGTTTAAAGAGTGATAAACTTTTGATATTCTGACTCTGTGGTGGTCAGGAGAGTTTTTTTCCCAGGTGGAAAGTGAAGGCATGGCTGTAGTTGAGGCCTGCCAGGAGCCAGCCACACGAGGGTGTTGAGAACAGAGACATATATATATATATATATATATATATATATATATATATATATATATATATATATATATATATATAGTCATTGACAATATACATCAATGACTATCAAGGTTCAAAAGTGAAAATACAGTCATTTACAGCAAAAATTACATATAATAATATCCTAGTCACAACTTATCTGTCACCAACCTACATTGGTTTTCTTTATTTTCTTCACACATCCCATCTTATATTTTATCTCAAGCATGCTGTTCAATGACGCTGTTGTCTCCATGGTAACCAGTTGACTAAAATATAATAATGATAATAATATTAATAATAAAGATTTATTAGGCAGAAAATTGTTGTCTGTAATGGAGATAATATAAAACTCAATATAAAACTTGTAATATAGGTAAATTTATTAAAAAAAAATCATTTTCACGTAATGAATACTGAATAGCTTATTCTTCATTTCTTTCCCCCCCCTTGTATCTTTATATTTCCCATACAAATATTAAGCAAATAACCATATTAGAAAGATTTCTGAAGCATAATGTAAAATTGATTTGAACAGTTTGATAATACACTGAGGTATATTCCATCTTCAGAAGGCCAAGACACACAAATCATCTGAAGTGGTCATAGATGTCTCCTGGGATGCTGAAAACTAAAGTACTGACAAGAGTACAGTATAGTAAAGTACAAGAATAAAGTACAGTCTCACAATGACCAGAAATAACCAGAAATGACAATGGTTTACTGTCAAAAACACTAGTTTGCCTCGGATGATTATAAAATGTATATGAAGTATATGATGTATATGAAGTATATGAAGAATTCAGTTCCAAAACACCATAAATGCTATTTAAAAAATGTTTTATTGTACCCACACTCTCTAGACAGTAACAGTGGCACTTCAAATACACCCGGCATCCTAGTTTTCTTCATCTACTTTGTACTTTGTGATCAACAAACAAGGGCTGCACGATAAATCCCATGTGATTGCGCATCTCGTCAGTGAAGCTGGTTCTGTTCGCAAAAACTGGATTGAAACATGGCTAGTGTTAGTATTTCTATTAATGTCATTTATGTTTTTGTTAATACAGCACATAGCACTAGTCAACTAAATGAATGTAACATGGCAAAGATAAATGCATATATATATAATAATTCTTTGAAAATCAATCAATTTAATTTTTTATGTCATTATAACCTAAAGATGCTATGTGAAAGTGCAAGAAAACTGTGAAATGGTAACTAAACCGTGTTGTCAACCATGTCCAAAAATCAACTGTGGACCCCATACGTTTTATTGTATGGACAGAAAACCCAACAAAATAACTGTTTGCTTCTTTCGTAAATCAAGTTAGTGCTGTATTGGAGCGCACATAAAACTGTCATCTTTTATATTCAATAAATGATTGTTTGATAACAGTGTAATTCCAGGATCACAGGTGGAATCAAAGCTTCCATTAGCTGCCTGTCAGATGGATGACAGCGAATGCTGTGTTCAATAAAAAAGATTAAAAACGCAAGAGAGCTGTGACCCTGGTCCAGGCAAAGAGGCATGAAGTCAGGCGTCAAAATGATTTTCATAGCAGATTAAGCTGGCAGCCAGGCCGTTTCAGAGGCGGCGCAGCAAACATTCTGGATTAGGATCAGCGCTTATGTGCCCGTTTAGATGATTGCGTTTTGGGGGAAAGTTGCTTTCATCGCATTTACTGAACACAAGGATTTATCTGATCCTCTCGGTCAGCTCAGATCATTTAATGCTGCAGGGCTTCTCATCTAATGACTTCCAATGCAATACATATCAACTATAATAATGACATCTAGAGCAAAATACAAGCAGCGGATTCATATTTGTCTTATTGTTTTAAACAGCTTTTAATGTTGATGTTTAATAATCGTTTTCATTTAAATTAAAAGATTTAATCAAAGTACATAACAGTTGTTTCAATAAAAAAAAAAAAAAAAAAAAATGTTGAAAAAAAATTTGCACAAGATTTGGAATACCATGATTAAATTATTATTATTATTATTATTATTTATGAAAAAGTGTGAGTTAGGATGGCAGACACATTGAGTAGGTTGGCACATGCAGTGTAATATAATATGTTATAAATAATAATAATAATAATTATATATATATATATATATATATAAAATAAAAAAAAAATAAGTATTTGTTGATTTCGTCTTGCAACCAAACCCTTTTAGTATTGAGCCAACCAACCTGGAAACCTGTGTCAACCATCCCTGTGCTGGGGCAGTTTGCCCACAATGTAGAAAAAAAAAAGATTCTTACGAAAATGTGAGTTTTGGGGGGAAAAGTAAATAAAAAACAATCATGTAGGTCCACCTCAAAACCTATACCTCAGTGGGACATTGGAACGTACAAAAACATATGAATGACACTGCACGAATATATATAAGTTGATGATAATGTGTTGGATATTATGTCTTTAGTCTTTAGTAACATATTTTTGGGTATTTTATGTATTTAAATATGCATGCTTTTAAATAAAATTATATCTGATTTTTTTTTAACAGATAGTTGACTCATGAGTATTAATTACCTAAAAAGTGTGATCTCTGAGTTCATTTGCATAACCTAATTATTACTCTTGAGTCATAGACAACCATGCTGTCATGGTATTGAGATACAGCATCAAGCCAGTTTTATGTTTGCTTAGAAATTACTATAATATTAACTTATTCACAGATAAAGGATCTAAAATGTTTGCTTTAGTTGGCAGGATCTAGTAGTAGTAGTAGATCTAACTTAAATATTAACAGTTTGACATCAAAATATATTTCAGAGTGAATAAAATCCATTTTTATTTGAATTTGTAGGTTTGATTCGAATGGCATCACATGGGTTTTGGGAAAAACTAAGAAACATTGTCCAGACCTAAACCTAACCATCGGTGGGCCATTAACAAAATGCACAAAAACATATGAACGTGATTGTATAAATTCTCATTGGGGAAGTCAAACCTGAAATATCATCAGTTTGACAACAATATACAAATAGAAGTGAATAAAAGCATTAAAATAATTGTGATTTATTTATCAGAATAATAAATGTATGGATCAGAGCAAGGACACTTTGACCCATTTGAAACAACATCAGGTGCGAAAAAAATAAATAAATAAAAACAAACAAACATCAATTTATGGTGTAAATTTAAATAAGGGCTTGTAATGTGATCCCAGAAGAGATGCAAGACATATTTCAGACAATGGGCAGAAAGCTGCCTTGGGTTACGCAAATATAATCATTAACATAAATGAATTTGCTAAATGATTCTTAGAAGGCGCCAGTATGTACAATCCATGGCAGCTCTAGCTGGGGTGCTGGGAGAAATAATGCATATTTTAAACAAACTGCTCTTAAAAAAAAAAACTGGCCTGGCCTTTTCCTTCAAGTGAATTTGAATAAGCTCTGATGCTGCTCCAGATTCCTCAGTGGAAAAACATTTAGCTGGTCTTTGAATGAGAATAAGGGCTGAATATCTGCATGGTCAGCCAAACTATTTTTGCTTCCCCCACCGGTTTGCACGGCGGTAAACACTATCTAGGTTAGTTGGGGGGTAGCCTAGAACTTTCTTATCCTATAAGGGAACACCAAGGGAATAAAAACGAGAATCCAGGAGCAATGATTTTCTTTGGTACAAATAAAGTGGGATTTATTTTCTTTGTCCATTGCTTCTTTAGTTGATTATTGACGAAGCGCAACATTTCACTCTCATTTGCACCTGAAAGGCAATCCTGGATAAAGAATGAAGATAAATTATTCAACGAGGGAGCGATTTAGTGGATGTGAGTGTGGCTGTAGAGTGCATTAACTTGACATTGAATGTTTCAAATGATTTTTCTTAAAATGGTTGATGTAGCGTAAGCAGTTAGAAGCAAATCCATCTCAGCAGGGATCTTACATTTAGGTAGACAACCAGGAAGGATAAGCCAAATCTTGCCTGCAATTTTCCCCAACAAGCTTTCCAAATCCATTTGTCAATGAAAGAGGAAGTCTTTGGATTTCCATCAGACCAATATGTTTGAGCCTCTATGACCTCAACACACGAGAACCGAACTGTACCTGCTAATACAGAAATTTCTAATTAGAGAAGGTTGTTTATAGTCTAATCAAATCTTTTTACTTCTCAAACTAACTGGAAGAAAAGAGAAATGAAAGCGTCTGGTTGAGTAGCTTGAAATGACATACAGAGCTGGAGTTTTACATTATCTAAAGATTAAACTATTGGTGCGCTTACTAAAGTTGTCAATACCGTCCCTCCTCAACAAAAATGAATGAAAAACAGTTGGGAAATGTGATTCGTCCCAACTAATGAAAAGAGCTTTTCTCAACCAGTTAGCATATGATCAGCTGTTATCTCTTATGAAAAAGTAGACTTTAACACACTTTTAATAAGAGCACTTATCACAGAAATGATACACTTAATGCAATGTTTTCAATACCTAATTGCATGTTAATTGCAATTAATGAAAATGTTTTATTCAAATCATATTAAATTCACTTAGCTGAACTTCAGTGTTTTTTTTTTAACAGAAGACAAAACAAAACTAAACAATACAAAAGAAGAAAAGACAAGAAAACACAAGACAGAAAAGAGAAGACAAAACAAAACGAAACAAGACATAACACAAGTAACAAAACAAAACAAAAACAAGACGGACAACAACAACAAAACAGATAAGACAAGACATAAAACAAAGACTAAGCGGTAAGATTTCTTATCAAAGGCTTACTAGAAAAGCAAATAAAGGAAAACATGCAGTTCAGCCATTTTAGCTTGGATATTCAATATTTATACGTTATATATTTGCTATGGTGTTCCTGTTGAAAGTCAAAGCCAAATTTTTATAATATAACAAAGCCTAGGTACAGCTGTTGGATTTTTCTTTTTCTTTTGGCTGTTTTATCTTCTGCCAGGCAAAACATCAAGAGAAAAACACCTGTTTTAAACAAACCCCTAAGTGTGAGAAATAATAACAGTGATACTTTCCTTAACAAACAACCGATGCAAGCCATCTTTGTATCAAAGTGGATTTAGTCTAGTCTCCAAAGACCCTCCCGGCTGGTAAAAAACAACAACATTTAATTTACGTCATAAGAGAATTGTTTAATTATTCATCATGTTGCACAGTGAATTCATGCTCAAGTACCCTTGAAAATCTGCTTGAGAGAGGTTCTGTTCAACTGCGCTGAAGGATCCACACAACCTGATTTTCCCAGTTGTTTCCTAGACTCAGGGTGACCCGTACAGTCAAAATCAGTGCTCTGAAATATTAGCCGCTCATTTTTCATCTGTATACTGAAGCAATAATGATGAATGAAATCTCTTTTCCCCACCATTTCACTTCAGGGTGTATGCAATATGTTGCTATGGCAACCATATATTGCAATGTTTCATACAAGCCTAGCTCCATTATAATGCTCCTATCTAACACTGCAAGCACTAATGAAATTGCAAAAAAAAAAAAATCATATACAACTAGTTTTGGCCCACATTTGGGATCCAAAATCATAATAAACCATTAAATAGAAAGCACGGAAAGGATTCTGAACAACTTAAAACAACAATTAAGAAATATTAAAGATTTTACACAAAAATGATTTGGTCACTAAGCAGTTGTCTCAGACTTTTGTACCCTGTATAGAGATGAATTGAGAATTGCTTGCTGTTAATGGCTTACACATCAACGTGACTGAACACATCAAAGTCACGTTGGCCTATTCGTTTAAGAAATGTCTCATTTAATGACATCACTGGTAAAAACAGGATTAAAAATTGACCATCTTTCTCCAGTTGATTAATCACAGTATAATTAAGAAAATTATTTTGTATTACAAGCTAAGTTTAAATATGCAAATATAGTTGTGTCTAATTAAAAATGCCCTAATCTGCATAATTTTCCAGAACACTGGATAAAAACAGGTTCAAAAGTCTTGTTTCATTATGCTGACATATTAAAGGCTTTTAGAGGGGATTTGGATTTCTCTTATCACTCCATAAATCAGAAAATAATGCCTGAAACAAACACACACACAAACACACACACACACATGCACACACACAAACACACACACACACACACACACACACACACACACACACACACACACACACACACACACACACACACACACAAACCATTTTCACCATGTTTTTTAGAAATAAAATGTTAAATAAATCAAATTAATTATATGTAAACAAATCACTCTGAAGAAAAAAAAAACACTTGATAAAACTAAACACATGATAATGGCAAATATAGAGTAATAACTGCTGTTTATGTTGATTTCATACACATATCTGTTATACTGTTAGAAAGATCTTACTGATGCACATTACAGGCTATCATAATTTCATCTCACTTTTTGGCCATATTAATATCAGCAACTTCATTTGATGCTTCATTGATTTTCAGTTTGGATTTCTGAATAAAATTGAGGGGCGTTTTATATTTTTATTTTTTATTTAATTTTTTTGAGCTCCACATTCCCACTATATCATAAAATATGAGACAAAAACCTATACCTATAAAATATGATACTCATCAAAATTTGATCCCTTCTCACTTCTCGCTTATGCTACAGCACACCTACGTCATCCACTAGAATCCCACTCTCTTGTGAACAGAAGTACTGTAGTTAGCAGAAACTATAGTGTTCATGAAGTTTCAAATATGGATATTTTTCTTACGCAAACGCATTGCTCTGCTTCAGAAGGATTAAATAACCCAAAGAGCCATTGGAACAATTTTTATGATGGATGGATGCATTTTTATGTGCTTCAAAACCACCATTCACTGCCATTATAAAGCTTGGATGAGCCAGGATATATATATAGTATAACTCTAGTTGTATTTGTCTGAAAGAAGAAAGATGGCATGAGAGTGTATCAATCATGGGGAATTTTCATTTTTGGGTGAATTATCCCTTTAACACATCTTCTGTATAAGTATGCAAAAAGATAATCGGTTTGTTGAAGAAGATCATAATGCACCCAGCACTTTCAAATGATAGAAAAAAACCTTAAATGAGTAAATGAAATGACTCACTGATGTGTGGACTCTGCCATTAAACACCTACACACTGCTTGTTGTAGTGTGTCGGGTTTCATTTTCTCTTATTTATGCTCTCGATCTGGTAATTGAGAGACATAAAGTGCAGCAGGGGTCAAGGATGTGTCCCCCTCCGCACACCTCTCTGGTATGATGAGGAGAGACAAACATCCGGCGTTGTATTGAAGAGGTAATCACCTTTATCCGTTCTGCCACATAACCCTCTTCAGGTTATTGATAAACAGCCAGTACTCATTTCCTTTCAGTGGAGGTTCCTCTCTGTCTGCTCTGCCTGATGAAACAAGGGACACCTTAAACACAGAGACCTACTTTCCCGGATTCAGGCTTTGGTGTCGCTTTACCTTAATCTGGGCTGTCAGAAAGGGAGCTCTTGTTTGGCTAAAGACAGAGAGGGATCTATCCGAGAGCCACGAAACAGCTTTTTTTTTTTGCACCGGTCAGAGCAAACGTGGATTGGTGCTGGACGATCCTAATGAAAACCAGATAAAGCCTGCTGGAAGAGCCTCCCCCACTGACAGATGGACAGAACAATCACTCAGCTCAGCTCTCAGCCTGCACCAGTGCTTTTTCATCAGTCTGCGGGAATAAAGCGCTTTCATCAATGTGCTGTGATATTAATTTCTTACACAAAGCCTGCTTTCATATGAGTTTTGGTTTGAATTAAACTAGTTCAAGAATGAAAAACCTTATCTCTATGAATTCTGTCCATATAAATATCCTGCTATATATATATATCGTCCCCTTGGAATTATAAGGTTCTATCTGACATTTTTGTCAAAATTGAGTTATTCACATATTCTTATTCTGTGACAATTTATTTACATTATGTGATGTTTTATTTTATGTTTTGTACATTTTGGGATTTTTTATTGAAAAAACTAAAAGGTTCTATCTACAGAAGTCTATGGAACACAAAAATTTTGAAGCTCAATATCTCAAAACTACTCAGAACGCAGATAGAACCTTATAATTCCAAGGGGACGATATATATATATATATATATATATATATATATATATATATATATATATATATATATATATATATATATATATATATATATAGTGAATCGTTGGCCTTCTGTAAAGTGTGTTAATTTACTTTACATGTACTCAATACTTGGTAGGGGCTCCTTTTTCTTTAATTACAGCCTCAGTTCAGCGTGGCATGGAGGTGATCAGTTTGTGGCACTGCTGAGGTGGTATGGAAGCCCAGGTTTCTTTGACAGAGGCCTTCAGCTCATCTGCATTTTTTGGTCTCTTGTTTCTCATTTTCCTCTTGACAATACCCCATAGAGTTCAGGTCTGGTGAGTTTGCTGACCAGTCAAGCACACCAACACCATGGTCATTTAACCAATCTTTGTTGCTTTTGGCAGTGTGGGCATGTGCCAAATCATTCTGGAAAATGAAATCAGCATCTTTAAAAAGCTAGTCAGCAGAAGGAAGCATGAATTTATTGGTAAATGGGTGCAGTGATTTTGGTTTTCAAAAAACACAACACACCAACACCAGCAGATGACATTGCACCCCAAATCATCACAGACTGTGGAAACTTAACACTGGACTTCAAGTAACTTGGGCTATTACCTCCACGCCCTTCCTCCAGACTCTAGGACCTTGGTTTCCAAATGAAATACAAAACTTGCTCTCATCTGAAAAGAGGAGTTTGGACCAATGGGCAACAGTCCAGTTTTTCTTCTCCTTAGCCCAGGTAAGATGCCTCTGACGCTGTCTGTGGTTCAGCAAATTCCTTGACACGTCTGTATACCTTGACCCCAGCCTCAGTCCATTCCTTGTGAAGTTCACTCAAATTCTTAAATATATTTTGCTTGACAATCCTCATAAGGCTGCGGTTTTCTCGGTTGGTTGTGCATCTTTTTCTTCCACACTTTTTCACTCTCAACTTCCTGTTAACATGCTTGGATACAGCACTCTGTGAACAGCCAGCTTCTTTGACATAGAATGTTTGTGGCTTACCCTCCTTGTGAAGGGTGTCAGTGATTGTCTTCTGGACAACTGTCAGATCAGCAGTCTTCTCCATGATTGTATAGCCTAGTGAACCAAACTGAGAAACCATTTTGAAGGCTCAGGAAACCTTTTGCAGGTGTTTTGAGTTAATTAGTTGATTGGCATGTCACCATATTCTAAGTTGTTGAGAATTGGTGGGTTTTTGTTAAATATGAGCAAAAATCATCACAATTAAAAGAACCAAAGACTTAAACTACTTCAGTCTGTGTGCACTGAATTTATTTAATACACGAGTTTCACAATTTGAGTTGAATTACTGAAATAAATGAACTTTTCCACAACATTCTAATTTATTGAGATGCACCTGTATAATATATATATATATATATATATATATATATATATATATATATATATATATATATATATATATATATATAGTCATTATTGAATTATCATAAGCATACAAAAGACCTTACACAATGGCCTACATTTAAATAAATAATTTAAATAACAAAATTAATTTAAGAAATTATTCTAAAAGTGAAAATAAGGTCTTGACTTATATCTTAACATAGCTATAAATATGAATAAATGTGAAAACATAAATTAACAAATTAATCAATTTATAATGATAACAATAAAGAAAGTCTTAATGCTAGTTTTATAAATATATATATAGATGGAAATAAATTATTAAATAAAAAAGTCCTCCTTGAATGATGTTAAGAACGAAAACATGATCTTAATCATGTTAAACAGTAATATATAAGCAGCTCTTAATGTGGTGGTTATGTAATTTGGCTCAGTATCTCAGTGCTGTAAGTAGGGAAATGACAAAACAAGCCATCTCACCTTTTACCAGCACAGACGTAATGTGACAAATGGCGCCACATCCATCTCATTTTCCCTGCCAGTGATTTCCGGTGTCTTTAAGCCCTTGAGTTTGTTTGATAAGAATTTGATTACGGTTTCTTCTTGCAGAAATTGAACACTGATGGCTACCGGCACAGAAAATTCCTTATCTGGGATTCTGGCTGTGGTTGTGCGCCTATTTCAATCCCCCTAAGGAATGGATTCGGGGGAACGGTAACTACAAAACAATCCAAAATAGATAACGTTAATTTGTACAAGCATGTTCAGGGGAGAAAAGGAAGGATACCCTTGAAATTCGATATTTGCACCCACAATGTAACGATGTTTGGTGTGCAAATTGCATTGTATCTCATTTTCATATTCACTTTGGAGTCCAGGGAAATGAGAAAAGACAGTGACTAAAGCCTTATTCGCACTGATTTTTAGTATTATCTAGGGACCTTGTGTGATTTCGAAATTACTCCCACCCCCATATCTGAATTTCGTGTGATACGAAATATGTATACCTTTTTTTAAGAGACGCCGTTAAAGCTACATTTATTTGATCATTAATGTAGCAAAAACAGGAATATTGTAAAATATATGTATTATTACAATTTAAAATAACCATGTACAGTAGTGTTTTAATATATTATAAAATGTAACTTTTATTGTGATGGAAAAGTTGCATTTTCAGCATCGTTACTCCACTGCTTCAGAAATGAATGCTGATTTATTATTAGTAATATAGATTTTTTTTTTGCTGCTTAATAATTTTGTGGAAACCATAATACATGACTATATATATAAAAACAAATATTCATAGGAAGCCTTGCTTCATAGGAATCAAATATATTCTAATATTCATTTATATAATATTTATATAATAATAATAATATTAACAATAGTTATAATATTTCACAATATTACTGTTTTATTATATTTGTATTAATGATGGCTTCTTTCATATATACTTTCATATATACTTTTATTTCATAAAAGTGTTAATTAATCCACATTTTTAATAGCTAATATATATTTATACACGCACTCTTCTTCTTCTTCGGCGGTCACTCGAAATGCTCCTATCATGTACATTTGGGGAAATTAAAAAAAGTTTAACTTGAACTTGATTTTGCATGTGAGACATTTGTCATCCATAACAGCTCAAAATAGGATAGCTGGAGTATCCGGACAGTTTGTCTCTATTAGACAGAGTGGGAAACACAGTAAGATGGAGACGGGGATGTGGAGCTGTAGAGCTCAGTGGTAATAGGTTTGGACACAGTTGTGTGCACAGTACCAAACTCCACAGACCGTGCTTATCACAGCTCAGGAGATTTAGTTTTGTAGGACGCATACGTCTATGGTTCAGGAGAAGGTTTCTGTGAAGTTTGCTTGGCACACAACGTGAAAGATTACAAGAGTTAAAACGTCTGACTACACACAACTTTCTGTGGTTCTTTTATGGGTTCAAATTCAGGCTGAGCACACAAAATATAATATAACTTTGTTTTTTTACCTGACCCTTCTATCCTAATATCTTCTGCAAACGGTACACGTTTTCAGTTTTATCAATCTTCAAGTTTCTTGTCTAATTCTTTTTTTAGTCGTATAGTTCAGCACGAGTGCTATCGTTTCTTTTTATCCATCTTCACAAATTCATCTGGGTGTCTCCAATCAAAAGCAAGCATGATTGTTTACTTGCTGCAGCATGTTGAGGATTTTAGTTAGAATACATGTGGACAATGGAGATTTCTTTCTTTTTTTCCTATAAAAGTTGTGAGATTTTGCTGGGAGCAATCCCTGCTGATGCTCAGTGGGGCTGAGCTTTTTGAACCAGAAAGAACAAAGACCCAAAAAAGGCTGCTCTTGACAAGGAGAGGGAAACAAGGAGCATGGAGCATGAGGGGCCGCATGCTATACTTGGTCATGAAAAAGAAGCTGTGGATATGAGAGGATATCGCTATAATTTGACATTTGCAGTTCGAGATGAGATTCAATTTAGAGAGGGTTCTCGAGAATCACAAATTGCACAGGCTCCTTTGGATGAGCTCCCATGCTCTTTTCCAATCCACTTCCAATCGCTCATTGCTCGCCTCCAGAAAGGTTAGCTTTGGTTTTTCCCTCAGCTGGCAATGTTGTGCGCTATCTCTTACAGTCCACACAGCCCTAATGGGAAGCTTTAACCGCTCTTATCCAATTCCAGTATATTTATATTTTACTTTATACTCAACAATGCCAATCCACAGACCTGAATTCTCTTATGCATTTTTACTTTTTTTGCCAGATGTAATTGTGACATAACTGGGATTAGAAAACTTTCTTTTGTTTACCTCGCCATTTCGTAATCCATTTGTTGGCATGCTTTGATACAACGCTGGGGCAACATTTAGTTATTAGTAGATGTGGGCACTTGAGAAAATAAATAAAATAATAATAATTAAAAAAAATTACATGACCTTTTTATGTACATAAATCATGGCTGTTATTGTTGTCTAAAACTAAATATATATATATATATATATATATATATATATATATATATATATATATATATATATATATATATATATATATATATATATATATGTAACTTTTCATTTAAGTTTGTACTAAAAGTACAAAACCTAAACTTCAAATAAAATAAACGAATCAACTTTACATTTTATATTAAATAAAGAAACTAACTAAAATTAAAACTAAAACAAAAAAATTCATCTAAATCAAAATATAAATACTATAATAGTATTAATAAAGAAAACTAAAATTACACTCTTTTTCTATCAATATTTAATAAAAATACAGAAAAAAAAGACACATTTTCCATAAGGAGGGTTTGTAGCACATGGACCCCACTGTAAAAAAAAAAAAAAAAAAAACACAAAACACAACAAACAAAACCCACTTGAGGTATTTTGATGTTCTGTACATTACTAAGGACTCAAATTCATGTTTCTAAACCAACACATGGTTTTCAGTGAGTGGAACAAAACTGACAGAAATAATGATGTGCACAGCTGTCATGTTCAATACCCTAGAGATAAAAAATTATGAGCTAATGAGCCTATTTACAGTACATATGTAAAAGCACACATAAAATACAGCATATCTTTAGGTAAGCATCACAGCTTTGCTGACAAAACCCAGTCAGGTAATGGTAACCAAGGTGTCTTATTCAGCATACATACACTAAAGATAATAACTCATGGCCTAATGCTTAACTTGATAAGACAGGCCGGTAAACAAAACCAGGCTCCATTATAGCAACAGAATAAGCAGAAATTCAACAAACATTTCTCAACTATGCAATCATATCAAGTTTTTGGTGTTAGTGGCTGTTGACAGAGAAATATGTAGAAATGTATATTTACAATACATTTGTGCATGCGGCATCCATAGATCCATAGATATTATCAGTGTTTTTGTTCCCTGGGAATGGATCCCACGACCTTGATGCTAGCGCAAAGTCTTATCAGTTGAGCTGCAGCAGACGCTTAGCATTTGTGGCTACAAGAATGTGATTTGATTCATTTCTCCTTCAATTAATTGGTCTGATGTTTGGCTTGGTGTGTTGCTTCGCACCACATGTGCCTTCTGCTAACTTTAGCAGTTTGTTTTGTTTGTGTGTTGTGTGGAGTAAAAAATAGCCAGTTATGTTTGGACATTTTGATAGGACATCTTTCAGATGTTAAAGTAAACATAGACAAAATATCGCAAGGATCCATAAAGCAAACCAACAGACTTCGAACTAGCATTTCAGCTAATTTTTCTTTGTAGTGCTATGTAAAGTGAAACAACCCAACACTTTTAATATAGTAAAACCATGGTTAATTTTCGGAAGGGTATTTCTAGCCCATCTAAATAAACCATACCCTCCTAGCCACCAGACATTAGTTGTCAAGCATCACTAGTTTATTTATTTCACTAACAGTCCCTCATATAAGTATTTTCGCTACTCTCTGTAACTATACCCTACATTTTAGCATCTTCAGCATCTCAATATCAACTCAAACAAATTAAAGCAGGTAGTATGCTTGAACTGAAAACCAGTTTTAACATCTACATACTGTATCTATTGTGCTTATTCCACAGTTTTTTGACCTCTGGTTTGAAGTAAACAAAATACAGCAGTCCTAGCGCTCAATCTCAACACATCATACTTTGGAGATCTGCAAACCTTGCAAACACCCTCACATACTGACACTCTCCAAAGTTTGAAGCAGTACATTATCTGCAGGACTCCAACCAAGGCAAAAGGGAAAGGATGACAGCAGGATACAGATATAAGAGCAGAGTCAGAAAAGGAACTAAGGACTGGAAACCAAAGAGAAAGAAGCCTGTCAGTCTGGGGGCTCTTGGGAGCAGCGTAGCACCTGAATCTGCTGCCAATACTTTGTAAGAAAAAAGTGAATATCTTCGTCCTTTGACAGTCATCTCATATTTGACTGATGGACAGCCCAAAACAAGCAGTAACTCAGATAGCACTAAAGGAGATGAAATTGTTGAAAATGTCTTTACCCTGAGCACCAAATTCCCAATCTGACTAAAATAGCGATGGCATTTTCTTTTTGCCTTTGCTAAAGTTTTCTCTCACATACTGCCACATACTTCAAAAAGCCTGTGGAGAACAAATGCTGTGGTTTAAATCTCACAAACTACTTTATGGCACAGTTTCAAAATAGCACAGTGCAAAAAAAAAAAAAAAAAAAAAAAAAAAAAAAAAAAAGATATAGATATATACAGACACACACACTCACACACACACACACACATAATACAATAATACAAATTCCTTAATGCCCAAAGTATACTTCAGTTTTGACATAAACGCTAATGTACACGGACAGTTTGTTGTTGACATCTTTAAAGGAATAGCTCACCCAAAAAGTCAAATTTGCAGACAGTTTACTCATTCTCAGGCCGTCCAAGATGTAGATTAGATGTAGATTTTTCATCAGAACAGATTTGGATAAATTAAGCATTATATTACTTACTCACCAATGGATCCTCTGGAGTGAATGGGTGCCAACAAAATGAGTCCAAACAGCTGATAAAAACAAAACATTAATCCACAAGTGATCCACACCACTCCAGTCCATCAGTTAACATCTTATCTGAAAAGCTGCATGTTTGTAATAAATCTGTCATAAAAAGTTTAACCCCCCCAAAAAAAACGCAGCTTCCGGCTGAAAAACAAAAAAGTCATCTCATCTGAATAAGGAGAGAAATAAGCAACAGATCGAGCACCATTTACAAGTGAAAACAGTCCAAAACAGTTGTAAGCAAATATGCCGCAACAATGGATGGACTTTTTCACTGGAGGGAGCGTTATTATGGATTATGAATTATGGGAAAATGGTATTATCCATTTCGGCGTAAGGCCACAATTTAAAGTTAAAATGCTTTAATGATGGACTTATTACAAACACACAGCTTTTCACTTCACAAGATGTTAATTGATAGGGTCTAGTAAATTATTGTTATGCTTTTATTAGCTGTTTGGTACGGAACCCCGCACATTGCATGCAAGAAATATAAGTAAATTGTGCGCACAATTTCCTAATTCATTCCCTCAATTTACTAAAACGTGCAAACGATTACTATTGTGTTCCCTCGATTTACTATTGCGTTCACTCAATTTGCTAAATCGTGTGCACAATTTATAAATCGAGTGAACGAAATAGTAAATCGAAGGAAACGTAATAGTAATCGCGTGCACATTTTAGTACATTGAGGGAATGAATTAGTAAATTGTGCACATGATTTAGCCTAATATTTTTTCCTGCATATTATGTGCGGATCTCTGTAGTTTGGACTCTCATTCTGATAGCATAAAGAGTCTATACATAGCACAATGATTTTCTCGCAACACATTCTGAGATTGCCTTCACCTCTTAGTCAATAATACGACTTGTTCAAGTCAAAACAAGATGGTTTTGTTTGTTTTTTTTAACTGGAGGACAAAACCCAAAAGCTCATTAATCACTGGATAAAGATCTACAGCATATAAAACTTAAAAGTCAGAAAGGAAACAAGATAAGACCAGGAAGAACAGAAACACACAGAATACCACGCAAACAAGGGATGTAAAAACAGAGACCAGAAGAGTGTTAGGATATGACATGAAACGCAGTTGTGCAGTAGCCATTCAATTCAAATCAACAATGAGTATTTTTAAACCACCAGATAGACATGCTTTGATGAATGATTTATTTGTGCATGGTATCTAACAAACTATAAACTTATATCAAATGACCTTTACCTTCACTTTAGTTGTTTGTCGCTAAATGTACCATCCAAGACTTGGAATATTTCTGACTCAACTTAAATTTGTGTCAGAATATAGCCAGACGAAGTCATCTTAGGAGACTCTTGTGGAACAAAGAATTCACTTTCTTCAAAAAGCCTGCAGAAAACAAATGGTGCATTTGAAATATCGCATGTCTCTCTCACAAATCTCACTGCTTTATGGCTCGGATTCAAAACACAAGTACAAAAGAATCCCTTGTGACAAAAACCTCAGCGCAAGTATACAGCTGCGTTAAGTCTGATAGTACAAAACTCTTGCCACAAAATCTTGAGCAACCCAAAGTACGGAGAAAACAGCCTTAACTGCACAACTGAATTAAATTGCGTGAACTTTACACTTGCAAACAGCTTCTAATTTCAGTTCGTGGACTTGATGTGACCTACACAGCACTTACTAATCTTGTTCCCTTTGTGCAGTTAGTGATGATGGCATTGTGCTTAGAAATTTGGAACCTATCATCGACTGAGGCCTGGTCCGCGGCAATCACTGGGCGGCAGGGTTTAATAGAGCTCAGTGGTGATTGGAACCCCCTAAGAGATTAAACCACAGTCTTTACATAATGAACAGCTTAATGATGGAATTACAGAGGCACTTAATGGCGTCGTAAATACTGTCATCGCCAATGCCGACTGTTCCAAAAATGTATTAACCATCTGTAATTGGGGCATTAAATATCAGTTTACAAAAATCATTCACAATGATGTTACCTGGAAACTCCTTAGAAATGGTTAATTATTGCCATTAAAACAATCAGTATTGCATTTAGAGTGATGCTGGCTGTAGGGAGTCACAGAAAATGGCATTTTTAATAGCTATGACAGCCTTCCTCAATATAGCTAACAATGTTCATGCAGCAGCTAATGTGCTAAAACAGTCATTACTCCAAAAATGTAACTATACTTACATTTTACTCCGGTTTCCAGCTGAAATTAACACCAGTGCTAGCAAACAGTGCCCTGCACAATACTTTTACTATATTGAATGATTTGCAAAGACTGAAGACTTTTGAAAATAAAGCTTTAACGGCATGGTTGTTTGAGCAAATGCGTTTTTTATCTTGAGTTTCCTTTTGTTAACACTATTGGTAGGTTTGAGTTTAGGTGGGACGATATTTTTATACGTTTGTTACTCAATGCCACATTCTTGCTCCTGACAACGTCTCTTCAGCACATCCTGCCTCCATTCTTCTCAAGATGTCTTGCTGCATTCAGTTCGCAGTATGTACCGTGCATGCCTCCAGATATTATGCTTCCCTGGGGAAATCCGGCTTCGACAACACGCACAACCCTTCCCTCAGTTCCAGCTGAAATCCTTGCAAGCCGAACCTCAAACGGCTCGGCGCTGAGTGCACGTAGCCACACATGCATCTTCTCCAAGGTCAGCAGCTCCCTTCCTTCCGCTCGACTTCAGCAACTCGCGACTGGCAGAATCGAAAAGGTTTTGTCTTGCTGATTAAACTCGGAAGGCGCTATGCAAAAAGCGTCTGATCCCTCTTTGACAGACAGTTGGGATTTTCTTCTATCCTCTCCCACACTCGTGCTCCATGCTCTTATTTAACAAGATCAGATGTTATGTCACAGCAAGGTGCAATTTTCATTAACCTCCAGCTGCGTTATGATTTGAATTTGCCAGCCCTGCAATTAGTTGATTGTGATTGATTGATGAAGTCAGTGGCTCCCTCCCTCACTCCTTTAAGGGTTCAGGTAATTCTTTCAGAATCCTTCCCTCCTCCCCCTCACAGCTTGTGCATTATTCTCTGACAGGCTCGGAGTCGGCTCACCAGAACATTCCCTGGCAGATTTGTGGTCACGGCATGGGGCAAATGCAAAGGCACTCATCACAGCGTGGCTGCGACATGCTAAACGGTAATGAAAGGGGAACAGGTGACATTGGACAAAACCCTATTTGACGTTTGTCACCTTTTCTACTTTCATCCAGGAACTAATGTGTGATACAGTGTGAAGATACTGATACAGTGTGGATTATGACATTATTCTTATTTTGTATTCAAACTGAATCATAAGGATGACTGCTGTATACAGTGGGATCAGATCGTCTTCATTGAAAATCTGCATTTTCGGCAAGTTTTAGGATTTCATGAAACTAAAACACAATGACGTCAAATTAGATTTCTCAGTCACTAATCAAATGTTATCCTAAGTCGACCATTTCCACAGATGCTAATGTTAATGTAAATGCATATTTGTGACATTGACCATGTTGACTCTTCTATCCAAAAGTTCAAATTTCCTTGTTTCCATTAAACAATTGCAAAATAGATGTCATTTCAATAGTGTTCTCAGAGTTTTGGACCATTAAAATGTGACACTGACTCACGTGACTTCAATATTTGCTTTGTTCAAAACCTTGCTAGGTTTTCTGGATGTATTAATAGTAAATTTTTGGAGGTGGTTGGAAACCACCAGTAAAAAGACGTCTGACAAAAAGTGCTGTAAACTCTTAGTAGCAGAAATTGCTACTAAACATCACAGTTACTGAGAAACAGCTAATCACTCATTGATTTACACATGGCATTTATTTAGTAGAAATACTGAAACAGTATTTTCTTGTAAAATGTATTCCAATATTCAACTTTGCTTATGAAGGTGCTTAGGAGTGTTTTTGTGAGCACTGATGGCTGCATCATTATTTGAAAATAGGTTTCAAGGCATTTGGATATATCCAAGTAGATATACTGCATCATAAGTTTGTGGTTTGCAGTTAACTCCTGACTCTAACTTCAAAAGTTCTGTCAAAAGTCATTTTTGAGGAATCCAAAAGAATACTTTTGCCTGCTAAAATATGTCAGTAAAACCAAAAATCCAAAACATTTACTTTTTCTTTTCTATAATTTTTTTTCAAGGGCCAAAATGCACAGTTATGCAGATCACTTTTATGCACAGTTATGCATGCATAACTTAATTTTGATGACACAATCTGCTTTAAAAATCTGAATAATTCCACTATTACATATTAACATGTTAAAATGCCAAATAAATGGCACAACATAAAAGCAGAATGAATGAATATCACACAAAAACACCTAGTGACCACTTTATTTTTAAGTGAGTTTTTCACACATTCACAATCGTATGGCTCTGTTCCAAAACCTAGTGAACTTCACAGGCAGCTTCCCTTTAATGTAGCATCCTTACTGAAATGTTACCTCTTAAGTGTCTGATTTGGAAAGCTCTATATAGACAGCATATGCAAAAAGTTTATTGATAGACAGGCTTGAAAAATAAGATGATGTGACATGAAAACAAGAACTATTTAAGAATATCTATACTTTAAATGAAGTTCTTTTCACCAATAAAGAATGCACATCAGTGTTGCTATAAACTGAATTGTGATAAATTCCATCAATTTTGAACAATTCTATTACATTTTGAATATTCAACTAGAATATTCATTTATATGTGTGTGTGTGTGTAATACAATTTCACTAAGTATTATCAATGCAGGCATCCATTAAGTCCACCGTGTTTTCTAACTGAAGCACGCTCAACTCGGAAACTCGTAATTACAACTTTACAGTACTGTTCATCTGTGCTTAACTCATAAATACAACCTTTACACTATGACTTGAATGCACCATGAATTTACAGAGCAAACACAAAAACCATTGAAAATCTAACAAATGACATGTTTTGCTGACTCATCTTATGATTTTCTGTTTTTCCCACAGAGCTAATTGCAGTGCATTTGGGTTGCCTTGTCCATATAAAGGATATATGTGACACTGGCTTGGAATTCAGCCAAAACGAGGTATCTTCTGAGGCAGCATACAGACAGCTCACTAGGTTATGTTTCAAAAAAAAAAAAATGGAGCCAATTTCCATAAAGTATTTTGTGTTTAATCCTGCTGTCACAGCTGAGGATGATTTTGCTGACATTTGAATATAGCCTCAATTTTTACCTTGCAGCCCAAGCCTGTCCACGGAGAACTCGAATATTGAGCGTAGCTACCTTTATCACAGGATTCGATCGATACATCATTGCACAGCTGTCAGATAAGTCATATCAGCCACGTAGATTCCAGCCTGCCTGTCTGTATGCTACTCTTTTCTAACCTGGATTGTTTTCGCTGGCCCCTTTTAAAATCGGAAATAGCTTTGGCAGGAACGTTCGAGCTGCTCTAACAAAAGGTGAACCGTCATCTAGGTAAAGGGTATCAGACGTGGCGCCCTGTAAAGTTTCTGGCACCCATCCTGAGTGCCGGCCAATTCCAGGCTGGATAAGCAACACAAAATGTGTCTCCTTGCTGCAAAAGCCAGACAATACTCCAGTGCCAATTAGTTTGACACTGTTGTAAAACACAGGCGATGTATCCTGGAAGAACCCTGCTTGCATCATGCTTCATGCATTGGTAATGACAAAAGAACTTAAATTGCCTTTGTCTGCTGCCCTTGAAATTTTAAATCGCTTGCTCTGTCTCCTTCCATTTGTCTTTCATGGTTCCTGATCCCAGAGTCATACTCTTTCGACAATATAAAGTGTTGTAAAAATGCCTTTAGAAACCTTGGTTTAGATTTGATTTTAAGAACAAACTTTTTTTTTTTTTTTTTTTTTGCGGAGAAGATGTGTTAAACCAACTGCTATCTATAAAAAAAGGCATCAATCAGTGGCCCTAACAATTATTTTGACACTTGAGTCATACTTAAAAACATTGTCATTGTCTTTGAATGCCATTTCTCAGATATGAAATATCAAGACAGATAGCAGAGGCAAAGTTGAAAACATTTAAAAAGAGAGAATCTTTTATGTTCCAACTTCAGGGTCAGAATTATTATAAAAAAATAATAAGAAAAATATATCTAATTAAAAATTTTCATCATGGATTTGCCCACTTTGTACATGGTATTAGACTATATAAAGGGCCCTTTTACACATCTCATCTTGTCAGCAAACATCATTAGCTGGTTCACCATGTGGATTCATATTCATTAATATCAGAACATGTGGTCTATTAGATTAGCTCAAAGAGTGTAATGAATATAGCGATAAGGATATTAACATTTGAACTAATGCAAACAGTATACTGATTATTCAGAAAACACACTGTATGTGCAAATTAGTTGATTCAATTTTTATATGGACCACGTGTTACGTAAGAATATTAGTTTATGAGGCAATAAACGCCTATTTATAGCAAGCTACTTAGATTTCCAAATACCCTCCCTGTATGAGAAATATAAATGTGCTTATTTCCAATAAATATCTGCCTATAACATCTGCTCATTTGGTCCAGTTTGGCTCGCTTTGCTTAGCAATGGTACCTAACCTCTAAACCAGCCATGTATCTAGTATTTTTCAGTGAATGATGAAAAAAAAAGTAATAATAAAAGGTTAATTGGTTAATTGCTAGCATTTATCATTATTTATTATTATTATCAAATATTATACATTTGAGACTTTTCCTTGCAATTATGTGTAAAAAAAAAAAAAAAAAAAACCTAGAATGGCCAGACGCAACTCTATAACTTGCATATATATATATATATATATATATATATATATATATATATATATATATATATATATATATATATATATATATATATAATTGACAACTGAGAGAAAAACGTCACAATTGAGGGAGAAAAATTCCAGAATCGTGCCACTTCACCCTGGACTCCATTTCCCATGATCCTTTGACCGGACTCATCATCACTTGCAATCACCTGTCTCTCATCACCTCATCAGTCTCACACTATAAGAACAGCACAAACACATGCTCACGTCACTGGTTATAGAACGTTTAGCTCCTCCGTGTTTTCTAGTTTCCATGTTCCTAAGCTTTGCCTTTTCTGGGTTTTGATCCTTGGACTGTTACCTTGTTTATGATTGTATGTTGCCTGCCCTGACCTTCGCCTGTTTAGTGAATTACTCTTTTGGATTGCCTTGTATGTACAGTTTCGCTGGTGTTTGACCTTGCCTGTTTGACTACGCCCTACTAATAAAGCCTGCAAGCGGATTCCCACCCCATTGTCACAACGCCTCTATCTTTACAAGACCACTGAATGTCGTGGCTGACCAATCAGAATCCAGCATTAATAAAATACTTGTTTGCAGGTAATCTAAAATAACTCATATTTACACTATGAATTAATATGCCATCTAAAAAATAAAAAAAAAATAACTATACTCTATACATTTTTTTAATTGTGGCACACAGTCTACAGGTGTAAATATACCTTCTAAATAAGATAATTTCAACACCAATATTGTATGCTGAGAAAATAAAGACAATTTCCACCACAATAAAAAAAATAAAAATAAATAAATAAATAATAAACACACATAAATTATCATTTAAAGCCTTTTTACACAGTAATCTGCACATTCACTTATACAGGTGCATTTGGACCATAAACTTTGCTCTCTTTAATGATTAAAAACCCTGGAAAACTGCCAGATGTAAAAAAAAAAAAAAACAGGTGGCTTATTATCTTACCACAGCTTTGCACCTCTGCCTCGGACAGTAAAATGCAAGCACCATTTAGACACAGTTAAGAGTAAGTCAGCTTCCACTTCCTGTGCTCAGTAATGAGCAATGCAGTGAAGTGAGAGAAGCCTTAAAGATAATGAGGATCTGGGCTCCACAGAAAAACTCCACCAAAGATAGCTCGAAAACTCTATGTGACCCTGTTTACTAGGAGGTGCTTGATGCAGACCAATGGCATTTCTTGAAGGTGAACTATTCATAAAAGCATTAATTAGATGTACATTATTTTTGGTGCTCTATCTGGAATTTAACAATCATGAAACGCTTTTCAAATAATGAAAAATTTGTAAATGAAATATTATCTTATAAAAATATTTCTAATGATTTGTTTGCAGTCACCTGCAGTCTATATTATTACTTGAACTGAAGCCAATTTAGATCTTCAGAAGAGTAAAATTAGTATACTGTTGCAGCAAGCATATATATATATATATATATATATATATATATATATATATATATATATATATATATATATATATATATATATATATATAGTATTTCTTTTGGAGGAAAAATCTGACATGGAATTGATTCAAACATTAATAGTACTGAGAATATTGATAGCTGAACACATTATAACATATTACATTTTTAAAAAAATATTAACAATAAATTAGTAGTACAGTTAACAAAACATAAGATTAAAACATTTTTTGTCATAGTATATAATAAATAATGAATTATAATAAATGTCATTGTTAATTATTACATTATTTTATCATTAAAAATATATGTAATTATTTCAAAGTAATGTGATATATAAAAATTCTCTCTGAATGATACTGTGGAAACATTTATAAAAACTGAAAAAGGTTATCAACATATTGAAAACAACAAATGGGGAAGCACAGAAGAGTTTCCAATAAATTGTTTTGTAGGTTACATAAAACCACAAACAATGCTGCATTCCATCTATCACATTTTAGTGTCCATCATGATTCCTTGTTGTAATGTAAAGCACGCAAAGGTAGGCTGACAAAACCACGAAGTACACAATTTCAGCAGAATGATTTAAAGGTTTAAAGGCCATTTCCGATCCATGAGGTTACATCTCCATAATGGCCTCATTATTCATGACTATGGCCTGAAACACTGAGGTTGAGGTAATGAGCTCTTCGCTAGTTGTTGAATATCACCTTTTCTGAATCATTATGAATTCTCATACTCAAAAATTCAGGCCAGTGGAGACAATACTGCTGTGAATGCTCTTCCATGCTTGCTATTGGTTTTGAATATTGACCAATGGTTTCCACAAAATAAATATCTCTGGGAGTCAACCAGACAGCAAATAAATAATGTTCTATATTTAAATGGTGAATTACAATTGTGTAATGCCTTCAGGTTCAGGTACTATACAAATTCTGCTGAAAAAAGAAAACAAAGTAAAGCCTAAGGTGGGTTGTTGGTCTTGCATGTCTAAAACAAACGTGTCCAGCATCACATCACATCACAACACCGTGAGTCAAGTCGAGGTTGTTCACCGGAGCAGAAAAGCTGAACATCAACTCAGAAAGTCAGCTGCAAGATTTAAGCAACATTAAAATGGATAAATAACTATATATGCGTAAATAACTATTAAATACATATTTTTTTCTTAAAGAAGTTAATACTTTTATTTAGCAAGGACACATGGATTGGTTGCTTCAGGTTCTGGTTTCTTGTAGTGTTGTTTTTCTGTTGGAATCTTACTATCACTCTCTGTTGTTTAAACTGATAAAATATAACTTAATTCTCAACATACTTTTGAAATTATCTTGCAAACTTATTCTACGTAATTCATTTTTCATCTAAACTGCTAGTGCAGCACATTAGCATTCCGTTAGCCTGTTAACTTGTCATTTCAATTCATAAACAACTGATACTCCATTTTTTTATGGAATGGATGGGGTGCTTTTTATTTAACTTTTGGACAGAAGCACTGCAACACTCACTGAGTGGCATTTTTGGGTGAACTAACAATTTAATTGAGGATAGTAAGAATGTGAGGGCCTTAGATACAAGTCCTGTATATTGTGCAGAGCAACAACAGTTGCAGAGCCCCAACAGAATGGAAAGGAATTGAGACAAGTTATCAATTCATAGCAGTGAATGAAGTGATATCACATCGATCCCAATTACAGTATGGAGTACCACAAGGGTCAGTACTAGGACGAACCACTGGCTTTGTTACTTTTGGGAGATATCATCAGGAAACATGGTGTTAGCTTTCACTGTTGTAATGATGATACTCAACTCTATATTTCTTCACAGCCTGATGAAACATACCAATTTGCAAAACTAATGGAATACATAGTTGATTTTATATATATATATATATATATATATATATATATATATATATATATATATATATATATATATATATATATATATATATAAACTGGATTAATAGAAAAATTGCCTGCTGCTAAACTTTTAAAGGTGTTAATTATTGGACCAAAAACCTCTGAATGTAATAACCTAGAACACTGTCTAACACTTGATGGCTTTGCTTTCGATTCTTTGTCATCAGTAAGGAGCCTAGGTGTGCTATTTAATAGGAATTTTTCCTATGAAAACCATGTTTCTACAATTGGTAAAACCATACTTTTCATTTTCAAAATATATCTAAATTAAGACGTATGCTTTCAATGTTAAATGCAGAAATGTTTATGCGTTCATGATATCAAGGTTTGATTATTGTAATGTGTTATTGGGTGGTTGCTCAGTATGCTTAATAAACAAACTCCATTAATAGCATTAATCAACTCAACTGGGAACATTACCCATAATATCATCTAACTACTGTTTTTACATGTATAATGAACAATGGCACAACACCAAATATTGTTTTTTTAAGTATACAGGCCATGTTTTTAAGTGACAAGTATACAGTTTCTGATGTACTTGATCCTTTATCAAATTCAATTTAGAATTTTTATAGACTTAGGAAAAGTAGTTTTAGATTTACCATACCTGCCCACCAATTAAGCCAACATAATCTAGCCATGTAAGTCTACCAAAACATCTGTGACGATTTTGGCATACCAGCCCAACCCAGGACACTGTCTCTGCTTGTGAGAAATATCCCAACAAACAGTGAAATCTTGCGGCCCCCGGAAGACACGAAATGCATGGTCACTCTAATTAGGTAGAAGAACCCCAACTGAACGTATGATCAATAGAGCATCTCTGCGCACTGTCACGTCCCATTATCGGCGTGGCTCATCATTATAGCAGTTTCTACCTCTATTTTTCAGCATGCCAGAACTCTCCACTGTCATTAGCTGTAAATCAGAGGCAGAACATGTGGGTTAAGGCGACACTTTAATTATGCCAGCTGCAAAGCCATTTCGGCCTGACTCACCTCATGCCACATGGCCATCCATCCACGAGTGCAACGACGAACAGCGCTTTGAAGCCCACACACGCCATGGGATGACCCATAGCAAACAAACAAGCTGATTCAACTCAGTTCATCATTCTAGTCAAATAAAAGTGAAATAACGAGCAAACTTCTCCAACTCAGAGTTTGAACAATTCTATCAACATTTCCATTTCCTCCAAACAGGTGTAGCTATGTGTTGCCCAATTGTGAGCTATTGGTAAAATTAGGTCTAGTCCTTTCTCAAATGGGTGCAGAGGGAGGTTGTCACACCTTTAGTGTGATTAATTAATGTTTGCTTCTCGACACAAGCTTGAACCACGGAAGGAAAGTGAATGTTTCTTCATTTGCGTTGTCAGGATTACAAAGGGGAAGGGTAATCCAAATCAGCTTGCTAGACAACAGCTGCTTTATCATCATTACAATGGGTTTACTGGTGTCTGTTTGGGGCAATTTTCTAACCGTCTACGAGAAATAAATCTATAACTGAAGTTGGTTGTTTGTCACTTTTCAGAGACCTCTAGAGAGCTGCAAGAATAGATTGGCTCTTCTGGATGTAGGTGTACATACGAGCAGGAATGGCCTCAAAGGATGGTCATACTGGTTGCTAAAGTGCTCTGAATGAATTAGTGAATCAGTCCAAATCTTAAAAAAATTATTCAAAATAAATCATAATTAAAAAAATGTATAATATATATATATATGTACATTAGTGGGCATAGTTTCATTTTTTAAATCTAGATTAATCTCACTGTAACCTTGGAATTAATCTAGATTTATCTAGATTAAAATGGCTCATTTGAATTCTGCCGAAGGCATTCAGAATATGTGTGCTACCCAAATAAAATAATGACTAAAGGTAACGTTAAGTCTTTGAGAATGGGTTTTTCAAGACAGGTGGTGCAATAGACCAGGGGCTCATCTCCTGTTTCCAAAATGCATCACAAACTGCTTGAGAAAGCTGTAAACTAATTCCACATTGCACAAGGTGCAAACAACCTTACACCTGTTTCACACATAACCCATCTGCAGGGCGTATGCATTGCGTATTTTTTTACGTACCCATGTTATCGGATTCCAGCGTTCACGCGGTTGCGGTCCGTCAGTGTGTTCCAGGAGCGTTGCGTCTGCAGCAGTGCAGCGATCGTTCACTTACCGAGTAACGGACTGCAAACGCGTCCTGTGTGAAAGCACAATGAGTATGAGTCCGTGCTACTTCTGCACCACATACGTAACGCACACGGACTGCATACGCACTGCAGACGGAGTATGTGTGAAAAAGGCATGCGTCTTGTCAAGGTTTCCATTGGGAAGCTTCTTTAAAAAAATATATGTAATTCCCTGAAGCAAACCCAATAGCTTCAGCTGCAGCCATGTTAGCACATCACGTTTGTTGTGGTAATTTCACAGTTGGCATACACACAGGTTTAAAGACTCGTTCTCGCCCCCTACAGATTCGGTTAGGTATACATCCGCGCTAAAATATCAAGGTGAAAGTCATCATAGCTCTCGTAGTATAGACCCAGCTCTCAACCCAACTTTGAGAATAGATTAACAACGATTTTTTTTTCACCCGATAAGAGTCTCACGTTAACGCAGTACGCTAACGCTGATAACGGCCCACCACTAATATATATATATATATATATATATATATATATATATATATATATATATATATATATATATATATATATATATATACACATTAGATCCCCTGGTCTAATGCACCACCTGTTTTAAGAAACCCGTTCTCAGTTCTTAAGCTTTACAAATGCCATAAGTGAATTTCAGGAGAGTGGAAAAAAGGTACATGACCCCTTTAAAGCAAACTCACTTGTTATGTACGGTGTGGCTCACCACACATCCTTGAGATATGTCTTATGGTGATTGTCTTTTTCTTTGTTCGCTTGTGAAATTATACCTTTGTGATCATCACACCAGGGAAAGGAACATCTATAACCATACATCATTCTATTTTGGGCCCTCAAAACAAACACCAATAAAGCGCAGATCCTTGGAGAACTGCAGGGAAGGATTTCAAAGCAATAAATGCACCTCTTGCTTTGTAAATATTTGTTTAGCACCTCAGAAAAGAAACACACACGCAGACAAGTAAACAGGACTGGGGCTAGTTGTCACACTGGCTATATCTTACTAAGTCCAGCAACAGAAAAGCATTGTCTCTAATAGTGGTTTTGAATATCACATATATATATATATATATATATATATATATATATATATATATATATATATATATATATATATATATATATATATATATACACACTCACATGTTTTCAGCCAAATTAATTTCAGAACATCAGTCGAGTATTTGAATCAACCTCCTTTTGTGATCTGACTTGGTTTTTAGTATATTTATAATATATTAGGCCTTCTATATACAGTGATAAGCACTATGTTGATTAGTATTGCAATATAAATATAGTTTATTCGTACAAAAATACCAGAGATGGCTGAGGTAAACCATTTAGTGGCAATCATATGTTTACTTCATACCTCATTAGTTAAAACGTCTCTATCTGCATTTTATTCAGCTACTGCTACGCAACAGCGTATTGTCCATATTAGTGATTTCCTGGAAGGTCATATATGATTTATTACTTCTATGAGTTTCACTTATGGATTTACTGCGTGAAAGCGGCATCCTCTGTCTTCCAGTTTGAATGAAACAGACATTGAATTTTGTGCACTCACTAATGCTAACAACAACGTATTTTATGTAAAAAATTGAAAATAATATTTTGTTCTCAGTTTTTCTTCCAATGTAGAGGAGAAACTCTCTCTCTCTTTCTCTCTCTCTCTCTCTCAGTGGATGTATAAGATTTCCTGACAAATATTTTAAATCATAATTTATTTTATAATAAATCCTTAGACCTAGAACATTTATAATCTAGTTATAGGCCTCCTGCGTATACTGTATATATATATATGCATCATCACAGACAGCCTTATAAGGGAAAATTATTATTATTATTATTATTATTATTATTATTATTATTATTATTATTATTATTATTATTATTATTATTATTATCGGTCAGGCCTTGAAAACAGAATAGCCTGCATTTCTTGTCATTTATGCATATTTGTATGTTTATTTAATTTATTCTGTTTAATTTATTTAGTTTTATGTATAATTAATTAATTTGTTTCATGTATATATAAATATTTACAAGCTCACTTGCAATCCTCTCTTTTTAAATCTGTTTAAATATTTTTACATATGTTGAATGTGTTCATTCATCACACTTAAATAAAGAAATTGTCATTTTATGTGCTTTCTCTTCATGATGATGCTATGATGATTTTTACACTAGTGTAAACACAATTACATTTACATAGGGCCCCTGGTACTGGCATAATAACATTTAATATAATAAAATTAATTAAAATATATATTTCATTATACAATAAAAGGCATATTATAGTGTAGTTTTTAAAAATAAAACTGACATAATTATCATAAACCGTGTTTTATCAAAATGTGTACAGTATATTATATAACAAATATTTTACTAAGACTAATTTGAAAAGAATATGAATAATTGCCGTAATTATATATGAGTAATTTATGACAGCTTAATATGGATAACAAGGAGCGGCACCTAAAATAAATTATATAAATATAATTACATTAATAATAGCAAAAATTAACAATAATAATAAATCTGCTGGAATGTTAATAAATCATTTAACAAAATATACTTTTTTATATTGTACATTTTTATAGTAAAATTTACATAATAAGTACATGCATCCCATTAAAACGTTTTGTCGAACTAAAGACCTCACAGCCTCTTTAGATTGACACCTTTTCAATTTATCAAATACTGGTTCCAGTCATGTATATAATGGCTCTTGGGTTAAATTTACACACATTAATATAGCTGTCAAAATGTCCCATGCTATTCAATTGACCTTTTCCACATCTGCACTGTATTAACGTCAGAGAGCCGACGAGACAAAGACCCAACCACCACGTGTCCTTTCAGTCACCCCGTATGTGTTTTAGAACCAGTTTTTGTCAGGCTGTGAGAATAATAAACCGTTGATAAATACTTTCTAGTTTCCCTCAGGCCATTTGTTAATGCTCAGAGATCGTAGAGCCGAGGGATTCATTTGCTCTATTGCACTGACTTGTCTCTCCTCATTAGATGTGTCACCATTGTTTAGCTTATGTGGATGTGTAGAGAAGTTGAAAGTAAGTGCTTTTCCTGATACATACAGTATCAAATACGCAAGTCCCTGTATAAAAAAAACAAAAACAAAGACCAGAACTGCCTCAATATGTGAACATTTCTTAAGAAAATTTACAGTTTTACAATTAATTATTTAAATATGTGAAACAAAAATGTAATGTTAGTCTTGCATTGCACAATGCATCCTCTATTTCTAGCCAAAATCTGCCAACTTTTCATGTCAGTCAGATGCAGTTCCTTTCAAAGCAGCCAATCACAGATTCACAACCTAAATGAATTTAGAAAACGTAGTTATTTTATTGACTCACAGGTTTCAATTGTGTGCTCATTAGGGTGATTGTTTTGTGTAAATGTATATGCAATGCAATACAGAAATACTTATACAAACAGCATGATCCATTTAGTTTAGTCAAGAATAATGTCTGCTATAATGTATATATATATATAAATATATATATATAAATATTTTTTGCAAATACTTTGAAGTGAGCAAGGCTGATGGTACCTACACATTCCTTTAAAATTAAATTATTGTGTTTTGATGCCATGTTACACTTGCATCCTCGCGTTTATGCATCTGTTGCCAGAACGTGATTATGTCTTATGACTGTTTTTGAAAAGAAAGTCCACATAAAGTCAGTGAAATGTTTGTTTAAGAAGGTTTCACAAAACCAAAGTTGGTATATATACCATATTTTGTCTATTGGGAAGTCATAGAAACGCTATTGTGAATGTGCAACACTTTTTTAATGGCCATCGATGGATAAACCAAATGGAGTAGTTACAGCATTGACCAGCGGGGCAAACAGATCCATGTAACTAGTCAAGCAAACACATGCTGAGACATCCACAGCATCCCGATTTTTCAGTGAGGAGGAAGACTTTTTGATGTCTAGTGCTGCTGAGAGTAAACTAGAGTGAGAGGGAATGCTAGCCGAAGGCCCGTGAACACCTTGACAAAATTTCAGATGGCAGTGGTGTGCAAGGGAGAAATTTGATGATACTTAGTGTGCGTCACTGTCACTGCCATGCTAGACTCCAGGGATATTTATAGCGATCTGAAAAAAAAAAATGGTGTGAGACAAAAATCTCACTGATTCAGTTCTGTCATGTTTGTGAGGAACTTCTCAAAGCTACAAACTGAATTCGAAATGGACAGTGGGTACAAGTTCAGATGCGTACATATAGTTCCATTTCAAGGGAACTTCAAACTGTGTCCTCTAGGGGTCGCTCTAGGGGTCGCTCTAGGGGTCGCTACAGACCCGTGTCTGAAGCATACATTGAAAAAACACCAACAACATGTTGGCCGCCCACTCACTAGATAACCACAGAAATAAAGCACAAGGCCAACGCTGGCCAACATGTTGTTGGTGTTTTTTCAATGTATGCTTCAGACACGGGTCATGGCGAAGTGTTCCCTATAGCGACCCTAGAGGACGTAGTGTTTTGTTCCCTACTCAGGGAACGATGGTTACATAAGTAACTGGAGACGTTTTCACCCATGTATGGTTTTCAAATTTTCATCTACAGTGGTCTGCTTTTGCAGTGATACTATAGGTATGTTCATATTTGTTTTTGTTACGTTCACAAACATGAGACATACTTGAAAAGATGTGCTGGTCAGAATATGTAACATGCAGATTATGACACCCACTGATAAAACAAATTAGAATACTTCATAAGACCAATAATAATAATATTAGTAATAATAATAATAATAAACATTTTTTGTGAATTGTTAGCCTTCTGAAAAGTATGCTCATTTACTGTACATGTACTCAATACTTGGTAGGGGCTCCTTTTGCTTTAATTACTGCTTCAGTTCAGCGTGGCATGGAGGTTATCAGTTTGTGGAACTGTTGACGTGGTATAGAAGCCCAGGTTTCTTTGACAGAGGCCTTCAGCTCATCTGCATTTTTTTGGTCTCCTGTTTCTCATCTTCCTCTTGACAATACCCCATAGATAGGTTCATGTCTGGTGAGTTTGCTAGCCAGTCAAGCACACCGACACCATAGTCCTTTAACCAACCTTTGTGCTTTTGGCAGTGTGGGCAGGTGCCAAATCCTGCTGGAAAATGAAATCAGCAAAAAGCTGGTCAGCAGAAGGAAGCATGAAGTGATCCAATATTTCTTGGTAAATTGGGCGTCTGGGCAACAGATGAGTTCTTAGCTCAGATAAGACGGTTCTGATGTTGTCTGTGGTTCAGTAGTAGGGTTGGGTATCGATTGGGTTTTATACGATACCGGTGCATTTTGATACTTTTAAAACAGTTACGGTGCCTAAACGGTTCCTGAATCGATGATTTTATGAAAATAAATAAAAAAGCCTAAAAAGGATAACATTAAAGAACATTAAATAAAATAATAATAATAATAATAATAAATCCATAGCTTTCACACACTCCTTGGATGCTCTCAGATTCTCTCAGTTGGTGCATCCATACCTTTTCCTTCCACTCAACATTCTGTTAACATGCTTTGATACAGCACTCTGTGAACAGCCAGCTTCTATGCCAATTAATTTTTGTAGCTAAGCCTCCTAGTGAAAGGTGTCAATGATTGCCTTCCGGACAACTGTCAGATCAGCAGTCTTCCCCATGATTGTGTAGCCTAGTGAACCAAACTGAGAGACCATTTTGAAGGCTCATTAAACCTTTTCAGATGTTGATTAGCTGATTGGCATGTCACCATATTCTAATTTCTTGAGATTTTTGTTAAATGTGAGCCAAAATCATAACAATTAAAAGAACCAAATACTTAAACTACTTCAGTCTGTTTGCATTGAATTTATTTAATATATGAGTTTCACAACTAGCTGAATTACTGAAAAAAACTTTTCCACAACATTATAATATACTGAGATGCACCTGTAAGTCTGTGACTTGCATTATATAACACAATTAATGTTAAGTGTGTTTTGCAAGCATTAGATTGCCGCAGAATGAAAGAGGTAGAGTACATGGGCCCAAGTTTATTTTTATAGCATGTTTCCAACATTGTAATGGTTTCAGTTTAATTTTAAACAAATCTGTTAAGGCATGAAGTTCATAATAAATGTTGCTTTTAATGAATGTGATTATAATTTATGTTTGTTTACTACTTTATATACATTTAATTCCTGTTCTCTCATGAATAGAGTTACATGTAAAATATTTGTTGTGGAGTCAGGGGAACTAAAATAGATGTTTATGCTGTTGGTAAAAGTTTATTTATCTGCATTATTACTGAAAATAATAGTAAGATGTGAGTTATACACAGATGTGACTTAATAGTATAGATCACCCCAAAATGAGAATTCAATCATCATTTACTAACCCACAAGTTGTTCCAAATATGTATGAATGTCCTTCTTCCGTTGAACACAAATTATGTTTTTTTTCAAGAATGTTTGCAGTCAGAGATCATGGTAGCTATTGACTTCTGTATTATTGGAGCTAACTGTTTTGTTACCAACATTCTTCAGAATAACTTAAATATGTGGTTCTCTCTCTCTCTCTCTCTCTGTCACTCACTCACTCACGCACTCCAATGCAATTTTGACCTGTTCTGACATATTTCTTTGAAAATGGTTCTGGTAATGAGAAATAAGTGGTCAAATTGTGATGCCATTACCATACCAATGGTCAAAACTATATCCATCTGCAGTCCTTTATTTATTTATCGTAAATGGCATCACAGCCTGACCACTTTTTCCCCCCTCGTTAATAGCACTGTATTTTCTCAAAAGATTAGTCAGACTTAAAAGATTAAATTGCACATGGTCAAATCTGAATCCATCTGCAGTCCTTTATTTGTGCAGCTTATTTCCCAGCAAATACAAATTGGCTACTTTTTTTTCACAATAAATAAATAAAGGAATTCAGATGGACACAGTAACTTTCCGCTGAATTTACCTACTCCTGTAAAGTTATTTCCACCAGCATGGTGCCAGATCGATACTGTAACACTTTGATGAACTGAACATTCATATAGAGTCATATCAAGCTTCGATTGCATTCCCCCCATTTAAAGTCTCCAGCCACAGATGACTTTCATGTCCAAAACAAACGATAAAAAAAAAAAAAAGAAATGTTGCCAGAGGCAATTATGAAAGGTTGTGCATCTGTGAACCATGTGTGAAGCCCCCAGCAGCCCAGCGCTGGTCATCCACCTCGTCAACATTAACTTAAAGAGGTATGTGACGCCTTCTGTCATACTGTATCTCCAAGCGCGAGGATCTGACAGTTTTGCATCAGTGCTTCAGACACGGGAGGGCCGGTTTCTATTCCTGGAGGACAGACTATCTCACTTTCTCCGATTAGCTCTCTGTCTCAGGCTGCAGACTCTTAGAGAGGAGTGGCAGGTGGGATCGGCCATGTTTTAGATGATTGGAGGAGGTCTGACCCCGTGGCCCACTCCCTGCTGTTGTTTTAAGAGATCCTGAGACAAGAAAAAGAGTTCTGGAGGAGAGATTTCTGATTTCTTACTTGTCAAAGCAAGTCGGTCTTATATATATATTTAAGATATATATATAAGAAAAAAAATTAGAATAAAATGGGTGCTCAAATATTTTTATTAATTAGGCAAATACATATCCTGAAACTCAATAAATTCTTGGCTTGGATAATTTAGAAGCTAAGGAAAACACCCTGCGAACTGCACAGCAATGCCCTGGAAGCCAGGCATAATGCGTTAGATCTGTCAAACACCACTCACATTTTCAGAAGGACTGACTCATATATAATTTTTCATATTCAGATAGTGCTGATCATACCAGTAGATAAATCTGTGATATGATTTCCATGCAGCTTACAGATTCATATGGCATTAATAATTCCTTCTCCTCCAAAAAAGTAGTAGGCATTCAAGTTAAAGGTCTGAGCCACAGTAGATCCCTTAGACTCTTTTATTATAACCTTTCCTTTTTTCCATCCATCCACTGTTCTGACCATGAACGGCCAATTGGGCTTTTCACAAATGTCAAACAGCATTATTAGGCAGAAACCTCCAGATGGGAATATCAGTTCTGATATTAATTATATAATGCAAATTAAGTGTGTGTGTGTGTGGGGGGGGGGGGGGGGGTGACTCTTCTAACCGTCATTACTTTCTCTCGCTTAGATGTTCCCGACCTGCAAGACTCACTTTCTTCTGTGGAACACAGATGGAGATATTTTGTAGAACGCACTAGTCGATCTTTTCCATACGATTGGCACTGCAGGGCTTTTTGCCTACTCTTCCCAAAGAGCACCTGTGCTCGTAAGCATAGAAGCACAAAAAATAACACAAAAAACCTACAAACAAACAACATTAGGGTGCAATGACAATTCATTTCTAGCTTCAAAAATAATGCAAAAGGGGAATTTTAAAGTGTCCTTCATTATAACAAAAGGAATGAGAAATAAATGATCTCTTTCAGGTGGCCTGTCAGTGCCTTTTGAAGAACACCTAATTACTTGGCCTTTATCCGCACTTGCACAAATACAGTTAGCACTTCTGTTGACAGTTTATGACACAGTCATTAGCAACAGCACAGGCAGAATTTTTCCTGTTAGCTTTTATGAAACAAGGAAGATCATTTTTTTGGGTGTTGTTTTTAAGCAGCAGCTTCAGTGTTGCAGAGTCGCTGCAATGTATGCTGGGAAGAGAAATGTGATCCATATTTTAATAAGGTGCATCCAGTATTCAGTCTGGCATAAAAAATTAAACGGCATGTCCTGGGGGACCCCGGTAATGATGCAAAATATCCCCAACCTCTTATGGAAAGTTCACTATAAAAATAACCTGGAAGTGCGATGTACACCTTCTAATCACGGGTTCAAACTGCCATGGTTGTAAGAATGCTCTTTGTTATTATTCATATGATATCAACAACAGTTAATAATGTGTGAATCGCAATTTAAACCCCACATGCAAAAGGAATCTATATATGTATATGAAGACTGTGGTTTAAATTAAAGAGGACAACTGATTATTTTGTGCCATTAGGAAGTGAACGACGTCAAAGGAGGAATATAATAAATCATTCAGCCTGAATTTATAATTGAATTTAAATAAAGAGGGAGAGAGAGATAAAACAGGTGGAGAAATCATTGCAGGAATAAAAGCCTTATAATTTATCCCCAGAATTCGAATTCACCAAATGCTTCATGAAAGAGTATTTGTGCTGCTTTTAAGCAAGGAAATATGTTCATGCATGAAAGGCTGGAGATATTAAGTCATTCGTGTTAATGTTATTGTGTGGCCATGGTAACCATCCTCCAAAGACAGGCAGCTCGGCCATTGTCCTGTTACATTTCTAATGACGATTACCACGTGGGGAAAACTTAATCGGAATTTGCACTTCCTGGATTCCAGGCTTTCAAAGTTGCACAATCGTTGGCTTAATGAATCATTATCATTTGATATGTCTGCAGTGTTGAGCTTGCCAGGAATCAAAGCAACAGGCATCTGCAATCACAGATCTGCCAACGCACTAGAAAATGCCAAACAACAACTGAACAACATTGAGAGAGAAGACCTTCTATACTCCAGAGCTTTAGTAGCATTTATCTATATGAATACAGTATATATCCATCTCCATCTATCCATGTGAATATATACTGTATATAATCACTATCTATCCATCTGAATATATATATTCCCTTTCCATGTCTCCAGCTTTATAATCTCCATCTATCCATCCATCCATCCATCTGTAATAATACCACACATTTTTATATCAGGAAACACAGCTATGAAGTTTCATCCTGCAAAACTTTGTTCAGCTTCAGTTATATCAGGGTTAGTATTTTTCTCTAATAGCTCTGTTCACCCACATCTCTCATGTCACCGAGTAAAAGACTGTAATGAGAGGTTGTAAGCACACGCAGTACAGCATTTGCACATATGTGGCCTGTCAGCTTACAAGGATTTCGAAGAAAATGCTGCTGTGCGCTCTTGACACGGAACACTTTTCATGGCATTCTGAGACTCAACTATGTGTCCGCTTTGTAAGCATGGAACTTCACGTATTGGTGCAGGATTGTATATGATTTAGAATGCTACTTTTCAACTACTGATCCAAAATGTACATATCAGTTTTCACTAATGCCAACGTTTGCATATTTGACCATTTTTTGTTTAAAATTGTAGCCCAATGCTGCAATGTGGGTGGTCCTTAAAGTAAGGTTCTCTAGTATGCTTTTGAGTAAAATTTAAATGGTTTCTTCTTTTAGATTTAATTGGGTTTAATCATAACATACTAACACCTAAGCGAAAATATATTGTCTAGACTGTAAGAGAACAGACAGGTTCCCATGCCCCACACCCAGCTCTCCAGGTTTATTGAGCTCCAGACCTCCCCTGATCTCAACATCTGTAATCTGTCTGAAAATGATGAATGGCAGCAGGGCCAAAATGCTCACTCCACGGGGCAGATGGCTTATCCTGCAACCCCTCGTTTCCTAATAAATCAATCCTGAGGGTTTCCAGCTCGCAAAAAACCTAGCAAGAGATGTCCGAGTCAAAGACAGAAACAGTTCGGGCTACGAGGCTCAAAATGAACCCCATATGATTTCCTTTCTAAGTCAGAAATTACATCTCGCTATAATGATCGGAGAGGAAATGGTTTTCAGATATCAAATCTTGAGTATTCAAGTATTCAAATCTGAAAGCATACCGCCCCAATAAAATAAAAAACAGAGACAACTTGCAACTGTGCCACAACCCAAATACAAAGGTTTGATTTCAATATCATGCAATATATATTTCATTACAGTCCTCATCTCTTTGGAATCACTTGATGCAAACTCATTATACTTCCACATATTTCAACATCTTGACTAGTCTGCTGGCAGTTAGAATTCCGAAGTTATTTTTAGAGGTTACCCTCATCATGCCACGGTCAAAGTGATGCTTTGAGTTTGCAAAATCATGGAGTATTAAATCCTGTCTTCACTGTTTTGAGAAATCTGCGTCTCCGTCTTGTGATGAATTATTCATGCAATGCTGAATAAGGCCTTTGAAACAGTCTCCACTGACACGAGCCATGATTTTTTAATAGCCGGAGAGTAAGTCTTCTCAATGCAGGAGTGAAGTTTTCTCTTGAAAAACCTTTTTCGGATGAACTCGCAACATTCCCACTTATCAGATAGTTTGCATTTTGACCGTGTGATGACACCAGCAAACAAGTGCTAAGTGAAATGAGAAAAGACTCAAGTGAGTCACAGGCTTTTTCCCAAGATGCCAGGTGTCGCTTCACATTTGGAAATTGCCAAGTCTGCGTGTCTAAAATGACCGAATCGGCGGAATTACATAATTTCTCCTCTTACAGTTTATTTATTTATTTGTTTTTACAGTTTCAAGTTGAAAATGGCACATTTTCAGAGGGGAATTGAGTTTCTTAGATATATTCCATTTGATTTTAGTGGATGCTGCTCTGCCTTTTGTTTCCGATGTTCCTTTTAATGTTGCTCAGGCAAAGAAAAGAAAAAAAGATGGTCACCATACAGTGCTGACTGAGCTACATGATTAATTTGACATAGACATAATTAGATGAAAATGTTTTAACATGCACTTTATTTTACAGTACGTGTACTAACATGTACTTATAGTGTACTTACAGTGTATTTATTCTAAGAAAGTTCTGGTAACACAAGGTAACTACATGGGGTAGGGTTAGGTTTAGGGGTAGGTTCAGGGTTAGTATCTAGTTATTACATAGTTATTGTTATATTAAATCATTAAAACAAACACGCATAATCAGAATCATACAGCATAATCAGTGCAGTCTGATTTATCAACAAATGACTCTTATGAACCAATCCTTCTAATGAATCTTTCAAAACAACCCACAAACCGAGCATACAGTTTTGGATTGGCAGTTCTGTTTTGGGCAAGAACTCCCTGCACATCCATGGTGCCAAGCATGGATAAGAGCAGGGAGAAGCAGCACATTTTAGAAATTACTCTGATTCAAAGGGTAGCGGAAGACTCTGAATCATGATTCTCAGAATCAGAATCATGACTGGACGAGAGGAGGAGCTGGGGATGGAGGAGGGTGATTAGTTATTAAGCCAAAGCAAAAGCTGCTAATAATAATAAGGATATTATATATGGATGCTGTGGTAGGTGTTGTATCCCTATAAGTAAACATGGTTGAGGCGAGAGTAAGCTGACGCAAGCTTGACTGACGTGACCTACCAGAACGAACGCTACGCTTGCTATTTGGACCCTATTGTTAAAAGTTAAAACTGGATCAAAAAAGTCTCAAGTTTGAACTTAGGTTCCCTGTAAATTGGCTAAGAATTGCTTCATATAGGCAAACAAGCCAGAATATAATGAAAACAAACTAGAATATAAATGAAAAGACATTAAAGAAGATCTCATTTGTAATTTCCTTTGCTACATTATTCATTTTTACACATCAGCCTTTGCTACAACGCACTTAACCGAAAGCACTTACTGCAGCACAACACATGATCCATATCCAGAAAATAGACCACCTCAGTTTAGCTGGGGTGCAGGAGAAAACTATACATCCATGCTCCCAATCTGGTGTCAGTGATTTATTGCAATGTCTATTTTTGAATAATGTCTTCTGACATCTGCTCTAGTCCTGCCTTTTAAATGGAGGTATGGATCTGTCCCGCTCTGTGATTAATTATGAGAAAGTCATGGGTTAACACTGACAGGCAGCTCCGAGGAGAGCTTAATTCATAAAGACAAGATGTATCTACAGTGAGATACTAACCCCAACCCACCCCCACCTCAAACCCTCACAGACACACTCGACAAATATGAACCAAGCGATGGGGGTGAGACTATAGCTCATAGACATTTTAATTAGTGCTGCTTGCTGAGGCAAGCATCACTATAACCACTGCTTATACTTAGAGCAGTTAAATTAACCTCTATGGCTGAGTATTAAACTTCAGCGCATTAACTCATTCTTCTTTGCCTGTGCTACTGACGTGAATGACACCTCAAACTGTGAAGACTGTTGAGTAGTGTGCAACTACATTCCAAAATGTTAGAAAATATGAGTCCAAAAATATTAGAATGTGTCATAAAATATCAGAAATGAATCTTATGTATAAATGAAGATTTGCAACTCTTCTAAATCCTAAATATAATTTAAAAATGTTATTTCAATATCTGTCTATCTATCTATCTATCTATCTATCTATCTATCTATCTATCTATCTATCTATCTATCTATCTATCTATCTATCTATCGATAGTATATATATATATATATATATATATATATATATATAAAATGGTGGCAAGTTCATGTTATTGTTATTGAGTCATTCATTCAACCTATTCATTCAAACAGCTGTTTTTTTTCCACAAATGAAGCAAATGACTGCCTTGATGAAAGGCTCACTGAAACAAAAATGCTGAATCAATACGTAAAAAACAAAACAAACAACAACAACAAACTGCTGTGTGTTGTTAAGAGATACACGACTGTTCTGCTTTCGCTTTGTTTTGAACTATTTCTGCCAGTTAAATGTTGTGTCTAAAATTGAAGTCACTTAATATCAACAATTTTTTTTTTTTTTTTTCTTTTTTTTTATTGTTGTATAAAATTATTTTCACCTTTGCAGACATGCTGATACCCAGGACACAGCCCTCTTAGTTGTGTGGTGTTGCTTATCATCATACACAACATTTTGTATTTTCACCACATTATGCCCGTGTTTATTTGTGTGTGCTAGTTGCACGCATTTGTTTTGATTTCTCTATGAGTCTCTCTCTCTCACACACACACAAGCAGGCTGTGTGAGCCTCATGTTCCTCATGTGACCCTGATACTGTCAATAAATTATCCGTTTTCAGCTGCCGCTTACACCGAATGTAATAACAGAAGAATCGTTCTTGTCGAAGTTTTTTTGCTTGTCTAGTTATATTATTAAGTTTTAATCAGGCTACTTGTCTGGACAGACAAGTAAAAATGTCTTTCACTTGCTACATCAAACAAAAAAATACACTGGATTAGTTGACAAGCATTAATGTCAAGCCCTGATTTATCCCTTCCAAGTGCACAGGCAGACAGACCCATACTAAGACTCGAACCCGCAGCCTTAGGGTTACAACTACAACTCTCTAACAATGACAGCCTCATCTCTTAGGAATCACTTTAAGAAAACACCTGATATTTCCTCTACATATAGAGTTGCAAGATTTCTGTTTGCTTGCTAGGAATTGTATTTCTTTATTTTTAAATAGAACAGTCCCAAAAAAATAATAATAACAATCCTTGCAGCATTTTTGCCAATGTTTTAAATGAATTATATGATTTACTCGTAATAATACAATTACAATTAAGTAAAAAAAAATACAATATAATACATAAAATGTTAGCCTGAATGCACTGTAAGTCACTTTGGATAAAAGCGTCTGCTAAATGCATAAATGTAAATGTAAAAAAAAAAAAAAATTATGGATTCAAAAGGACTCTATTCCCTGGGATCAATCAAAATCAACACCACTGACAAAAACACTAGAGATACCACCAAGAAAGCAACTGCATAGTAAAGTCTTAGCAACCACTTTCAACACACTTACATTGTGAAAGTCAGTTTTACATGGATTTGCACCACTTATATAACACCTTTTGGGAGCAAAATCTGCAACTGAGCATCCATTAGCAAATTTTAAACCTGAGGGTATTTTGCCAGCCGAGCAAAAAGCAGTTGGATCCAAAAACACATCAAAGCAAAACACAAATGTCAAACAAGACAAAAACAAACAAACAACAACAACAACTATATATATATATTATGTAAAACAAACAATCAAAGTAGAACACACACAAAAACAAACACAAAACAGCCACAACAACAACAACAACAACAAAAACTAAATAATACCACACAATAATGAAATGAAACAAAAACAAACACCCATAAAAAAATTAAAAAAAAGAATAATAATACAAAATTCAATAAAATAAAAATCCAGGACGTGAGCAACCAAACTAATAAATCAAATAACCAAAACAAAAACACATACATACACAACGCACGCACACACACACAAAAAAACAACAACAACACAATTCAACACTTAATGTTGATGAGTAATTTATGGCAAAATTCAAACCCAAGAGTCCCTTGTCAGTTGAACCAAATGCCACTGAAATTTGAAAGCTAATGGATAACTTTGTACATAAATACTCTTTGATATATATATATATATATGATATATATGTGTGTGTGTGTGTGTGTGTGTGTGTGTGTGTGTGTGTATGTATGTATGTATGTATGTATGTATGTATGTATGTATGTATATATATATATATATTTGCACACACACACACACACATAAAAGTAACCTCACAAAAGTATAAACGAGGCAGGACAAACTGAACTTAACTGGAGAGAACTTAAATACCGGTGATGATGAGTTGTGCACAGCTTAACAACCATGACAACTAAGAAAAAATGATGTGAAGAATGAAAACACAGTCCAAACAGAGTGTGAGTGTGACGCACACGTTTCCTTTCATAAAATAATCCAGACTGCCAGAGAAAGTCCAAGGGTCAAGAGCATGGCTGATGAAAAGCTTAAACAAGTCTGACAGTATACAATCCTCCATGTCTTCCGTGCCACATTTACAACAATCGTCAAAAAAAAAAAACAAGCCTTTGAAGTAGCCTCAAATGCGTTTGATCTGAGCAACCACCATTATTTAAAGGCTTGTTAAACTCGGCTTTCTCTGAAAACACGCTGATCGACACAGCAGCAGTGTAATCTGAATGTAAAAAGCTCTGGCGGAGGACTAAAAATTGTTTATATATGTAAAAAGACATCTCTCTGAGTGGGAAACACGCTCTGAGATGACAATCTGTTCTACACTTATTTTAATGAGACTCCCAAGTCAAGGCATCTTCTTTTATTCAGTGTTGAGGAAATTGGAGTTGGAATATGAACGGTAACTGTCGTCAATATTGAGCAGTCTTACTCTCTCTGATCTCCTTATTAAGAGCACAATTACCAGAGAGTCATTGAACTCGGCTGAATAAGAATGCGTCATTGTTTTTTTTTCTTTTCAAAAGCACCAAACATCATTAGCTTCTGCTCCAGTGACAACGTGTGTTTTATAAAGACAGCGGGTTTTGTTTCACTGAAACGACTGTGTTAAGCCCAAGGGACAGCTCTTTCTTGGGGTTAATTGTTTTATTTATTTTTTTCTCTTGCAGTATATATTGAAAACCACACACAAAAAAACACAAAACCATCGGTTATTCTCTTTACTAACACATTTATCCCATCCTAAGGCAGCTCAGTGCAAGCATGCTACATTCTAGTAAATCACTGGAACATGACCTGCAACATTTCCGTGGACGTCTGCCATTGACTACAAGCTGGAAGAGAAGCGATAATGGCATTGCATTATGGGTAGCAGTACCTAAGCTAGTGAGCTCTGGTTGTTGCAAAGAGGAAGATTACTGCATATACATTAGTATGTCATCAGGAGGAAGTACCCTTCATACAGACTATGTGAAAATATATATTTCAAGTGCCTTCGCATTATTACTTATTACTTAAGCTTTTACGGTATACATGTTTACAGGTTATTCTAGCTACAATTCATTCAGCATTTTTTTCTTTTTTGGAAATGATGCATAATTAAAACCAAGCATATTTTGTAAAAAATAAAATAAAAAAAACAGCTAATTTGCAAATCAAACAATGTAATTACTTTCAAAGAGCCTTTGAATAGAGCATTCCTTTTTTCTGTGAAGACTCTCTGTTTGGTCCTGATAGGAGCGGAGCTTAATTTGAAACTAACACACTTTGATCTCTGATGCATGCTCAGTCGGCATAAGCTTACGTCCAGAAGATGTAAAAAGAAAGATTGGGTAGTATTTTACAAACGACAACAGTGATAACCAGTGATTAGCGGGTTTCATTTAGTATGAATCTCAATAAATCCAAGTGGCGATAAATACACCAGCCTTTGAGGAATGAGGAATGATTTACAAAAAGCAGCAACAACTGCATTAAAGGAGTAGTTTACCCAAAACTGAGCCATCTGTCCAACATTGCTTTCACCAGTTTAATTGTCGTCTTGTTTGAATCTGGATAGAAATAGGCACTGATTGGGTTTACGAGCAAAAAAAGTCCAAACCCCCTTTTTTTAAGCAACCATGTTAGTTAACTTAAAGTGAATACACCTTAATGATGGAGTGTTATACAAAACACACAGCTTTTCACATCATGAATCATTATCTGATGGACTGGACTGGTGCGGATTATTGTGATGTTTGGACTCTCATTCTGATCATTCTGATCTCATCCACTGGTGAGCAAAGTCACGTTGTGCTACATTTCTCCAAAGCTGTTCTGGTGAAGAAACAAACACATGCATATCTTGGATGGCCTGAGGGTGAGTACTTTTTCAACAAACTTTCATTTCTGTGAACTATTCCTTTCCTGTAGTTTTTAGTAGAGTTACAGCAGCTTGGCAGTTTTCAAAACAGACTTTTCCCCACAACAAGCCTCTCTTTTTTTTTTTTTTATAGTTTCCACTGCACTTGCTCACATTATCTAGTCTGAAACACTGAAATCAGTCAAGGAAATGTCTTAATTATATACACCCATATATACAATATATACAAGTTCCTTCTTGTTTTTTTGCCTGGTACATTACATATATCTGTCCAGTGATGTATACTTCTTAAAGCCCCAATTTACCTCATTTTTCAAGGACAGAAGAAAGCAAAGCGATGTCATTAGAGCGGATACAGTGCTCTTGAATTATTGCTTGGCTTTATCCGTTTTCTGTGATGTACTGAAGCACCGGCAGAGTACAAAAGCTCTTACACGGTTAAGTTGGAGAATAATTTGGCTGGAACTAATTTATTTATTGAAACGACAGAATGATATAGCACCGCTCCAGTGGAAGGGGGATGAGGCAGGTACGGATCAGGCAACTGGAACGTTTCAGAATTAATGATGGCGAGGAACGAGAGACCGGGGAAAAACAGCCTCCACTCACACCCACGTCTCAAAACAATCGACTGTGCAGCTGAGTTATTAACAGGTAATATTTTGGTAAGTGCTGGTGTGTTCACATCAAGTCAGAATTACCATAATTATGAGTTTCAAACTAGTCAAGTCTTTGTCAAACTTGTAATTATAGTGTGCCAACTTATGAATCTGATGAAAGTGCTGGCTTTTCTAACTTGACCATTAAGAAAAAAGGCTGCAGCTTCAAATGTTAAAAGTAGTTGAATACCTCTATAGACGTATAGAAAATATAAATACAAAAAATGCTAAAATTGCTAATTTTTTCTTTGACTTTTTACAGTAAAAATTTCTAAATATCTAAAAATCTTTTAAAAACATTAGAATTTAGCTGAGAAGTAACTATGCATGATATATATATATATATATATATATATATATATATATATATATATATATATATATATATATATATATATATATATTATAATAATAATAAAAAATATGTATTTTATTTTTCTTCTAAATATGGGATAATAATATTAACTTAATATACTTACTTTAAATATAACTTGCTTATAAAACCTGTGGGAAAAGTAGACAAAATGCACTCAAAATAGTCATGAGAGTTAATAATAATAATACTAATACTAATACTAATAATAATAATAATAATAATAATAATAATAATAATAATAATAATAATTAAACATCAAATATATAAAACAAATATATTTATATAATTTATATATATATATATATATATATATATATATATATATATATATATATATATATATATATATATATATATATATATATATATATATATATATATATATAAAATGACCCTTAAACCTACTAAAACTTTCATGAGAAGCAAAGATGCATTAGATATTATAACAATAAAAATATATTTTTATTTTGAATTTTTGAGGATATAATTTTGAATGCATTAAAGTCATAATTTAACCTAATTTCATAATACTTATATATAAATATGATGTAGGTTACAAGTAGATTCAACAGCCTGTAGATTCAAATGAACCTAAAAATGGGTTGCTGACAAAATTGGTTTGTTACACTATTCAGAATTGATTTTGTTAAGACTATTAAGGATTACCACTATCTATCCCCTGCGTTTCCCAAGAAATGGTCAATGAACCTCATTTTGAGGGTCATTAAATCCTGCTAAATAGATTATATGCTGCTGAAAATCGGCCGGGTGACAGTGAATCAGTGGAAAAGGATTATCCCAGTTCATTCCATTAGTAAAATAATAATGTTTTCAAACAGACATAATCCAAGGCTTCAAACTCACACCATGCATATCGCTGGTGGGAATGAGCGAGGACGATAATACAGAAAATGTCTTCCATTACACACTGTCCTATCAATAAACGCTCTTTTTGTGACTGCAATACTTCGGCACTGCAGATCCAATACATGGAGCGAATCTTTAATGAGCCTGACATTTAAAGACAGGCAAGGAAGAGCAGACCTCGACAGGGTGCATATAAATAGCTCTAGCACCTCTCTCTCTCGGTCCAATATTCCTCCATTTTAAAACATCCAAGGAACGTCAACTGCTGTAAAAGACTTTTTGCAACACTGAACTGTGAGTCACCCGTCTCCGACACATCTGTAATTTTTCTGACACAGTGACAACACACCATCGAGATGCACGGAGCACCCGGGGACAGCACCTCCCAGGAGTTCACCGCCTGCTTTTAGCAGCTCCGGCGCAGGACAGCGAGAGGAGTCTGTTGCCTGATAACCTATGGCAAGTGATTCTTTGCCCTAAAAGGAGTAAAAGTAAATTATCTTTTCTGAGTCTGATCTTTTCAATGAATTCACAAAACCAGTCTAACTGAATCGCTCAGATCTTTTCCCCAGTGACTTATTGAATCAAGGAAAAAAAAAAAAAAAAAAAAAAACACAAAACAAAACAAAAACACAACGCTGATATATATTATTTTTTTTGAGAGCTGAATCAAGACTGCAAAAAACTGAAAAAAAAAAAAAAGTTTAGTGTAAATGATACTTTTTATTTTATGACTTCCACAAACTTGAGTTAAAAAAAAAAAAAAAAGTTCACAAATATGAGTCTAAAATGACATCACTGGCTCTTGTATAGATCATGAAGAAACAATTTCGAACAGGCAAAATGGAGACATTGAATACGCTGCAAAATGAATACACAGCATCTGCAAAATGGATGGAATATTAAAAAGAAACAAAAAAACGTGCAAAAAGATTTGCACAACAAAAACAACAGCATAAGGATTTGAAAGAACATGAACGTACTCTAAGTAAATAATGACAGACTTCTCATTTCTTGGCACACGACGGGTTTAATGTCGTTCTCCCTTTACTGTGTCTGTGATGGCTACTCTGGCAGCCCCCTTCAGGAAAAAGCTCCTGCGTCAAACACAGCTGCGTAATCTAAAGAAACAGTCACACATGTTCAACGCATCCTGACAGCTCTTACTTCTCTTCTCTACGGTTGATGAAAATACAGCTCGACATAAATGCTATAAGATAAGCCTATAGTAGTTTTAATGAGCTGCATATCTTAAACAGGTCGAAATGGAGACATAATGTCTGAAGGCGTTTCGCTTTGATGCGTGTCGGACAGCAGTGTTGGACACATTCATGACGACTGCCTTTTCTTTGCATATTCTCACTTGGATTTTCCGCCATTTTTGTCATGCGTAAAGACCTCAGGTGTCATAGTCATTCAACCTGAGGCGCTGATGCAAAGTTTCGCAAAGTTCCCGAGATCCCCTTCCTCAGCCGTGCCCTTAAGCAAGACGCCTAACCCCAGGTCGCCCTGAGGGATCCCGACTCCTCGTCGCTCCCAATAAAAATCACCTCGCGCATGTAAGCGAGCAAAAATACTGGAGTGAATAAATGCAGTGACTTCCTAAAGTGTGACAGGAAGGCAATTTTCAATCAGCCGTGCATGTTTCACAGCTCTGACAGGGTGCTGCGTCTGAGAAAAGGCATCTGTCTTTGCGATATCCTCGAGGACGGGGGTGATGATTGGCCGGCTGGCTTTGTAACTCATGAAGTCTGACTGATCCCGACCTCTCATTCCAAAAAGTCGCGATCACAGCTGAGCCCGTCTCTCAGATCTCCCACCCCGAATATCGAAAAGCTTAGCTCAGAGATCTGATTGTGGAAGGCCTTTGCCCTGCGTCGTACATCGATCATTTAACACCTCTGTCTCTTCTGCAGAGGCAAACCGAGGGTGAGGGGGTTCAGACTAAACTTGGCAACGAGATTGACAGTTCGGGGAATTCAGACAAATAGACTTGTCTGTTTAAATCAGGCCTGTTACCACTCAAAAGTCAACTTATGAATTTGGGTTGCATTGAACAATGCTGAGAACTTTGAAGGGACGCAAATGTTTAAAAATTCGTTGAGGTTCATAAAACAGGTAGTGTATTAACTCTTGTCCATTATCTTTTCACTTCTACTCCTTAAATATTTATTTAATATCATTTATGTATAGTCAATTGTTATTTATTCATTCTTTAAACTGTGAAATATTATTATAATGTGCCTTATAACTTATTTATTGTACTACTTTATTTTTTCTATAAAGCTGACTCTGTACCTGTACTATAACGTACATGTTCTAATAATAATAATAATGTCCCTGTTTCTAATGAATTAGATTAATTTTAACACCAGGTTTAACACCATCAGCTATTTAACACATTTTCCTAATTATTTTTACTATTATATATTTTTGATGATGTTTAAAGACTGGTTGGAACCAGCATGACAGCACACACACACACACACACACACACACACACACACACACACACACACACACACACACACACACACACAATGTTGAGCTTTGATGATAATTGCATTCCTACAAAGACTGCAAATGATTATCAGGCCCATCTGGATTTGGTTTCTAAATAAATGTGCCTTTTTAAATTAAAAAGGTCGTTTTCTGACATTTCTGTGCTACTGTCGATCTTCAAACAGCTGTTTTAAGATTTCTGTGCATCTGAGGATGTTCTTACCTTCCGTTTAATATGGTCATTATGTATATGCCTCTGCGTACAAAATGAATTTGGAAGAATTAAATTGATCAAAAGTGAAAGCAAAGACTTTTATAATGCTAAGAAATAAACATGTATTTCAAATAAATGGCGTTCTTTTTAACTTTCTATTCATTTAAAAATCTTGTAAAAGATTGCATCATGGTTTTCAACATTATAAATGTTATAAAATAATATAAAAAACTAAAATGGTTGCACTTTATTTTACAGTACGTGTATTAACATGTACTTATAGTGTACTTACAATGTATTTATCTAAGAAAGTTCTGGTAATACAAGGTAACTACATGGGGTAGGGTTAGGTTTAGGGGTAGGTTCAGGGTTAGTACCTAGTTATTACATAGTTATTGTAATTACTATAATAAGTACATAGTATGTAAATGAGGAACAGGACTGTAAAATAAAGTGCTACCCAAAATATAGACAAGGTTTCATATATATGGGATAATTACAGTTGTAGTACCGTAAACATAAAGCTGGTGGGACTCCTCTCATGTCCTATTCTTCATTCGTTTCCATGGTACTAATGTCGAGACCAGTGAAAGCGAGCCTACTGTAATTGAACACACTTGCAGGAAAATCAATCTGCCGCTGTTTGAAGTCAGAACCCGGAGTCCAATCCGCACTCCCTCCTTAGGAGTACTTTCATCCCAGCTCCCATTTCATAGTTATTATCACTCTCCCACTCTGACACTGGCGTGAAAAAGAAAAAAAAAAAGAGTCTTGTCCATTATTGACTCGAGTGTTTGGTATTCTGCATTGAGAAGTAGTTTTATCTGCAGAAAACGCTGCATGCTGGTTAAACACACCAGCCATTTGATGAATCTTTAGAACTCACTGATTTATAGACATAACCGTTTTCAATTTAAATTCACTGCAATACAACTACGTAATTGACAAATGTCTGAAGTCGTTCGATTCCAGACGTTTGGAATAAACTCATCATATCGTAAACTTTATGCTGTATCATTTTCTAATTTATGGAGTAAATACTAAAATATTGCTTAGTGGCTTTTATATATATATATATATATATATATATATATATATATATATATATATATATATATATTAGGGGTGTAACGATACGCGTATTCGTATTGAACCGTTCGGTACGACGCTTTCGGTTCGGTACGCGGTACGCATTATGTATACCGAACGGTTCGTTGGAGTATTTAATTATATTTGAAAAAAAAAAAAAAAAAAGAGAGAGAGAAATATAATGATATGCGTTCAACAAGGTAGCCCAATAACCCAAACAACGTAACAGGCAACGCCCCTGACACTCCCGAAGAAGAAAAAAACACCATCTTATATGTTTATGTTAGGCTACTCAGCAGGCGCTCGCTCACTCAGTACGCGCTGAAGGCTCGTTGCAAAATAGCCAATGCGTTTAACAGACTAGAAATGAGAAGATCCTCCAATAACCAACAGGTCTGGTGTTTGGGTGCACTTTGGATTCCCTTTAAGCTATAATGGTGATGGCAAGAGAGTGGTGGATAAAAAAACAACGGTATGTCGCATCTGCAACATGACAGGGTACACTTATATTTCTGGTCTGTTAAATGCATTCGACATTTTGCAACGAGCCTTCAGCGCGTGCTGAGTGAGCGAGCGCCTTAGGGGCCGTTCACATATCGTGCCTAAAAACGCATGGAAAACGCTAAGCGCGTCTTTCTCCTCCTTTCCAAAGCGCTCGGGCAGAAGCGCTCATGAGGCGTCTGTCTTTGCTAAGCAACAATGACGTGCTCTCTCCATGAGACGCGGAAATTTCAGCGAAGGATAAATGGATTTGCAGCTCTAAAAATCGCTTGCAGTAGCTCTGCTACTAAATTTATTTCAAAATTGCAATCCATATACAACTATGATCAGCTGATCCTTCATCTTGGCTGAGCTCTCAACGTTGTTACGGGAAAGGATGAAGCTGATTGGTTGGTTCTTGTCACATGACCCGCGGTGCGCTTGCGGCATTCTGAAAAGTTGAGATGTTTTTACATTTTGCTGTATCTAAAACGTATCGAACCGAACCGAACCGAACCGTGACATCAGTGTATCGTATCGAACCGAACCGTGAATTTTGTGAACCGTTACACCCCTAATATATATATATACATATATATATATAGATAGATAGATAGATAGATAGATAGATAGATAGATAGATAGATAGATAGACAGATAGATCGATCAGTGGCTGTTATGGTGTTTTAGTGATGAACAACTGTGTTTCTGAACGAATCAGGATCACTGTACAATAGGGTTCAATTTGTTAACAGTTATTGCTTTAGGCATTATCTAATTTAGGCTAATGTGATATTAAAAATACTATGGATTATTGTTATTTACATCTATCCAAAAAACATTACATGCTAATTTATACAACTTGAAAATAAAGTACTTTCAAATGTATTACGAACCAATCTGCTGAGTGAATGAATGAAAGAAGCACTCATAATGGTGACCTACAGAAAGATTCACTGAAACAATCAATGAACTAAATTGCATTAAGTACCATTTTTAAGCATGCTTGGTATTGCAAGGTGCTAAAACATCGCAGACAATGCATGTAAATAAACGCTATCAACAGTGCAATTATTTCATAGTAAATTCCCACCTGACTTATTTCTGATAAAGGAACGTATAGCAGATGACTTAAAAAAAAAATCCAAAAACATTTTTGTAACTACCCTCAAACTAACTAAAAATCTCATTAAACTAAAAATATAAGTAGACTTGAAAATGTACGTGTTGCATTACATGTAAGTCAAAGGTGTACATAGTCGTGACATGTTTTTCAATAAAATCTATTTCTGAGGCGGAGGGTAATTAGCATGAGGGTCTGCTTTGAGTGATTTTACACCGTTGGACTGCCTTTTAACATCCAATGTCATTAAAGTTGAGGCACACAAAATGATTACTCAGCGATAAACTTTTAATTGCTCGGCCATCTCCAAGCAGAGACGGTGGTTGCAATTAGCGAATCCAGGGAATACACAAAGCACCGCAAAGCCCCGTCATTTTTATCTCCTGGAGAAGTGTCACATACTGTGGAGAAGAAACTCAAATTAAATTTGGCTGTAGCGTCTCCTAATCACCACAATACAATGTGGGAGAGCTCTTTTGAATGGCGGCCATTCAAGTCATATGTCTTTGATTACGGATGCATTGTTTCACATTACTGGCAGACTTCAAAATACCTCTAGAATCTTAACAGGCAAAAATGGTGAGGGGAAAACTCACATTTGTGTCATTCACGCTGCCTTCTCCCTCTGCAGGACTCCAGCTGTAATTGCGAACAGCACTTACATTACTGCTGATACATATTGTCGTTTTTGAAATCCCGCTGAGTTTGAACCCTGCATAATGTATTTAAATCCATTAGGAAGCATAACACAGTCTATCTTGAGTTGTGAATATTATGTTAAAATAACTGATATGTAATGCTTTCAAAAGTTTGACTGTATAGTTGGCTTTCTTCCCTTAAAGCTGGATATTGCCGAGTCCCTCTTTCCTCATCAAAAGAACCAGCCCCAAAAGTACATCTTAAGATGGCTATACCTTAAGGCAACTTGGTTTTCTGTTTTCGAAACAGAGCAAAGCTGCAGGCTGGGGTGACTGATTATCTTTGGTCTTCATTCCCCCCAAAAATAAAATATGTACTGTGAATCATCCTGTAATGCAGTACCTGTACTCTGTTCCAAAACTTATTGAGAGGTCTGCATAGACAGCACTATACTAGGTCTTAAGTACACTCTTAACATTGTTTAGGCCAAATCAAATGCAGAACAATTCAAGATGGCGGACAAGGTAAGAGAAATGTTTTGAAAACCTACTGGGAATGTGTTGAAAGTCTGTGCCAGGGTTATTGCTAGACTCTAGTTCCTTGTTTGTGCTCTGTTTCTGCCCTGAAAAATCTTCAAGGCCCTGCAAATTCTTTAACAAAAACGAGAACAAACTGTCAAATTTAAAATGTACTGCTTTAGTGGTGTACAAAATATTTGAGGAGACGGGAAGGATTGTTCAAATGTAGGCCTATTTTCTTGTTTCTGTAAATCAAATAAAGCTTGTCTCACAGAAAACAAGAGTTCTCCACTATAAAGTCTGATCAGGGAAATACTCTCATGCAAGTTTTTGTTTTGTTCTTCATCCCAGTGGTCTCAGATGTTACTTGGATGCACTAGGTTTATGAACTGTTGCCAAGCTGTTTACCTCTTGCTTTGTTCCTTTTTCTTTTCTTTTCTCACTTTCATACTACAAAGAACAATAAATTGGACATTCTTTGCTTCAAACGCAACTACATTTTGCCGATTGTTAATAGATTGTTTACTGCTTTTGTGCATTCAAAAAACCTAGACTAGCCTGAACAATAGCCAATTTTGATAAAAACAAGCTAGGTTAACGTAAACCTATAGTCAACATTTTTGACAAATGTTTTTAAAAGTTCATTTTTTGTGTGCAAGTAAAATTAAAATCAATAAATAAAGCATGCAACTTCGCGAAAGCACTGCATACTTTTTCTAGCTTGATTTTGCCAGCCAAGCAGCTACCATTGACATAAATGGACCAATACTAGAAAGGGAAAATATAAAACTTTAAAAGATTTTATTCCTCCAATTATGTTAAACTGTTTCAGTTTGATTCAGTATGACTCACTTACAATTCACCATTCACAACTATTCTGAAAATGCAGTTTCTGCACAGCCATTACCTTCTACAATAGTAAAATAAGTTTTCAAAGCCATATGCATTCAGTCGTTTGCTTTCTTTCTTTCTTTCTTTCTTTCTTTCTTGTTATTGTAAGACTTCAGTATGTTCACTTTTGCTACTAGCAGCATTAACTGTTCTTATAGATACAAATACACAGAACTGTAAGTAAAGTTTCCGATGAAGAAGCACAAAACAGTGCCTTATATAACACCTGCAGGTAGATATTAAATAACTGAGTATAATAAATGACTCTAAGGATTACAGACACCTGAGAAATAGTGTAAAACAAGCTGTCCAAGAAAATGATTACATTAACAAGATCAATTTATCTTCCTTATAACATTCGTGTCTAAGGTCAGTCTGTACGAATGTAACAAAGTATCTTTTTCCTGGTAGCTTTGCTGCATAATATGAACCACATTAAATTAAACTCACCAACATGTCCCTCAATAAAGCAACTCATACAGGTTTGAAATGACATGAGTAAATGATGAAAGAATTTTAATTAATGGGTGAATCATTATCCCTTTAGCTAACTTACTATAAGTTAGAAAATATTAATGCTTTAACCATATATCTGTAAACTCCTGAACATGTTTATAAATTAATTAAATGGCTCTGTTAATTTTGCGAACAAATATTTAACAAGGTGCACTAACCAACCCATCACCCGGCAACCAGTCTCCAACACTGTGCTAGTACCATATCTTTCCTATCATTTTATTGCCTTTGATTCTTAAATAATAAAATAATCACAACTCAAATCAATATTTTATGTCCACTTATTTACTTACTAAGCAAGCCATGCAGTATGCAGTAAAACTTAAAATAAACCTGGTCATTATCGCAAATAAATCCAATGAAGGTTATGCAAGTCCTGATTAATAAGTTAGTTTTGCAAATACCTCATCCTTACTTAAAAGATTTGAGCACACTGGCAAAATAAGTAATTCTCCCTCTACAAACATCAGTTCAATCAGATTTTGGGTGTGCTTGCTTCAAAACATAATATTCCCTTGGGAAATTACTCAGGATTGATTGTGAAATTTAGTTAGTGACAAATTTTCAAAGACTATGAAAATGCTTACTCCAGCATTGTATATTGATGTCTGCAAAGATCCATATTACCAATGTGTTTGCAATGTTCTATAAGCCAGCAGCTTAAACCGACCTTGGGTTGGCTGCAGTACATTCCTTTTTGGACACATTCTGTGCAACTTGCATATAATATTTACATTTATATTCTCAGCATGCGTCATCCTACCAAAGTGATTTATAATAAGTGAATAAGTCACGTTAAATGCCAAGTACCAGGGCAGGAAGCTGATCATGCATAACATTTGCACACACCCTTATGTTGTTCCAAACCCATAAGCTTTTTATTTATTTTTTATTTTTATTTTTTATAACTAATTACTAATCAGTAGATGGTTCCCAATAAAACAGAACCTATTGTACTACAGGTGACTTATAACGCGTAAACACGTTAATTGACTCCAGAGGGTTAATCTTTCATGTAAATTAAGCTCCAACCCACACAGCCACTGCCACTTATGGTATTGCACTATGCCACTACCTGCAGTATTTGCACAGACAGACAAAACTTGTGTGACAAGTGAAACTAAGTGTGACATAATATACCTGTGTAAATAAACACAATTTAAATTCATGTCTCACACACTTTAATGCCCTTTGAATGGAACAAATACAGCCATGTTATTTATTTTCAATGCGAGTTGGTGACTCAGTCTCCTGTGAGATGCTTTAGTCTAGTGTGGGCAATACGGAGAAGTTAATGCTACTGTGAGTGATTTCACTGTTCTATAGGATTTGTCATCATCCACAAAAAGCAATATAATATATATATAAAAAAAAATGATTTGTGGAAAACTGTGCAAGAACCTGTCGGTATTCTTTATGTGTGCATTGATAATCGTTCATCTTGTTCATGATATGATGTATTACACACTGCTGCAATCTATATACACATACATTCCCTTAATTCTGGTGAGTAACTAAGCAATACAAAATATATAAATAAATAAAATCATTATTTTATTATTTTTAAGCTCTCTTTTACATTCTAATGACTATTTATAAATGTTCAATATAGACTAATACCAATAAATTAAAAATAACTTGTAATGTCTGGTGTTAATTGTATGGTGCACATCAAATTATGATGCAAGTTTACTAATCAAACCCCAAAACATAGTTACATTTAGACTAGAATTTAGTAAGAATGAAGTACAAAGAGAACACTCCGCTATAGTCTTGCATATTTAAAGACTGAAGATTCCCAGAAAGAAAACAAGATAGTTCATTCAATCATTGATCTAGATATTCCTTTACCCTTAAGATATCTCAGAAACCAATTTATCAGTAGCTTCAGCAGGTTTGACATGCTTTAAGCCTCGCTGACAGAAAATCAATGAGCCCAATTAGGGTTATCCGTAATTTCTCTGAGAAATGATGACTCAAATGATAAGAACCTCTGAGATTAATAACCCAGAAACTAATACTTAAGGGATTTGTGAGCTAGCGAGAGGTAAAACTGCAGTTAAAAAGTATGTCTAAGGATACAGCGACAGAACTTCCTACCTTCGTGCCTTTTAACCAGTTTAATTGGTCTTCAACTTCCCTGTTGCTGACACTGACAACAGAATTGTGTATAAATCCCACTGAATTACAACATTCATGGAGATCATGTTTTGAATAAGCTTTCCATAGTGTGTGAAAAAAATCTAGATGTTTCAAAGCAACTGGTCGTGACTTTGCATTATTTGCACTGCTTCTGAGCTAGCATGATAATTCTTTATTTAAATAGGTGTTTATGAAGTCCACAAAACCCAACTTGCAGAGTCAAAATAAATGCAACAGTGAAGATGATTACCGCTGGGCTGCAGTGTAAATATGCAGGAGGCAGGGGCATGAGTTGGGTAGTGCTTCATTATCTATCTGTCTGGCCTACACGCAGCCCTTCTTCAATCATAAAATATTGCAATTGCTGTCTCATTTCTGACTATCAATCAAGAGAGCCACAGTTTGCTTCGCTAATGGACTGCTCTGACTGATTCCTCTCCGTGCAGTCGTCTGGGCATGGCAGCATTACGAGTCATGGCAAATTAAGTTACTGCAAGCCAAACTTCTAAAACTATTTACTGGGCAAAAGTGACACTGCGGGCACCGGAGAAATGGGGGTTGTGGGAATGTCAATCGGATTATTTGGAGATATCATAAATTCATAATGTTCACATGGCCGAAGTGCAGGGGAGGGTATTGGAGGGATGCATAAGTCATGTGATAGTCAGAGGCGGATGGTGATGCATGATGCGGGGGCAGGACACGAGGTGCTTCAGGCAGGGGGTGTGTCTGATAAGGAGAGAGGCCTCCCTAATTCCATCCGCTGGTCTAATGTGTTTTTAATGCAGCCTGTGACTTATGTTCCTGTCAGAGTGTGCTGCCGCAGAGGGATTCCCAGACAGTAGTGGGCAGCAGCCGAAGACTTTCTAGGCGAAGATTAATCGACTAGTAGGGTAAATGCAACTTGATCAAATGTGCATTGATGAGAAAAAAAAAAAAACACAAAAGGGGCATAAGCTATGGAGTGGAGATGAGACGCTAGAGTCATTTTAGCATTTCTTTAAATGGGCCTGTTGTTCCACTGTAGCCCCTTTCACACTGCACGTCGGACCCGCAATATTTCCGGAACATTGCCGGGTCGCCTTCTGTGTGAAAGCAACCACGTCCCGGGATTGATTACCGAATTGAATCCGGGTCGGGGACCTAGTAACATTGCGGGGTTCGACCCGGTACGAGCGCTGTGTGAACAAAAGCCAGATCTAATGCCGTGTCGAAGTGATGACGCGCGTTATCGCGTGACTCTTTTACCGGCTGTTTTGAAGGAAGATCAATGTTCGCGACGAAAACATATGTGCAAACTGTAATGAAGCAGAGATCAGTTAGTTCCTCACTTTCCGCGCTGACGCCGAGATCGTTTGCTTGCTTCAGTGAAAGTATAACGTGCCTAACGTTTTCGACTCGTACGTTACACGTCACGCGCTGATGTCACGTGTCCTTACGGGATCTTCACGGGTTGTGTGTGAAAGCACGCTCATATCCCGGGTAATCACTGGCAGTGTGAAAGTGCCAAATCTAGCGACCAGGGAACAATTGCAGGGAACAATTATTACACTTTACCACTGTATTTGCCAGAATGGCAGTGTGAAAGGGGCTTGTGAGTTGGCATTACAGTGCTGATTGCCCCCAAACACTTGCTTTGAGCCCCAATAGTGTCAAATCTACAACCCACTCATCTCCTAAACATACCAATGAGGTACCTTGCTTACCAAATCAGCTAGACATTTTTGATTACTTTTGAGACTCACTAATACACCTTTTACCAAGAAAATATTGTTGGTTTTTGTATCGAAGCAATTGGAAAACTGGGGGAAATCACTTTCTGCTCTAATAAAAGTAACAGGAGTTTAAGGTATAGACTATGATTTGGGAACAAAGTTTTGTATCAGTCTTGTCAGACTTGCTGGTCTAAAAACCTCAGTTGGTAAGGATATTATCCGGCCCCCAATTCTGTGATGTTTGAGGTAGAGTTGGGGTACTTGATTCTAGACTCAGAACCAAGTACGCCAAAAGTGACTCAAGTGCAGTTATGAATGACATTGGACTTTTAAATTTGTACTCCAACTTGACATGGAATTTTTACTAGAACCATAGAATCCATGTTAATCCATACAAAATAAGTAGCAGTATAAGATTAAGATAAGGCATTAATAAAGGTCTCCCATTAAGACTTGACTGGTTAGGACTTGGACTCGCCAAGATGGACTGAGTTCACCAGTTCCACTTTTAAGACCAGCAGGGGACAGAGAGGAACAAATCTTTCTGGCCCTGTATACCAGTGGAAACACATTGAACTTTTGGCACCAGCATCCTAATGGTGGACTAAGGGAATACGTTTGCAAAAAATATTCTCTGTGCAGCACAGGGTGAAGTATACCTGAAATGTTTGAGAGGGACTTCGCTTACCTCTTTGATGTGCCTTCTTATCTCCCCGACCTGATAATACCCTTCCCGCTAATCATTCAAGTAGGTGCAGGACGGTGCTTGGTTTCAAGCTGGGTTTTAAAATGCATGTATTCCTTTCTCGAAGGCCCCAGGGATCATCCTTCCCAGGAAGCCGAAAGTCCAATAAAACTACACACAGAGTAATGACATGCATTACTGCCACCTGCATGGGTGTGATAGATCAGCTCCTGAAGGTGAAAGCAGACTCAGCCACTGCTCTACATCTTCAAGCCTGCAGCAGGAGAGTTCCGAAGGTGAAGGCTTCACAGTCAGCTGTGGCCGGCCTCAGCCTTGAGTCTGCTCATAAATTTGCACCCTTCTCACAGATGAGTTCACACTAAGGTGTTTCCAAAGAAAGGTCACTCATTGGCTGTGGTTTTATTGTAGATAGATCCAAATCTGATACACGTGCCATTGTAGATGAGCGCTACATGCTGCTTTACATTATCTCTTATCTATTATCATAAAGATTGCACAGTCATAATTAGTTATAGACTGATTTATCGACTAAGCAGATGGTAGAAATGATCAGATGAAGCTTTGAGAAATACGAGGTCAACTGCAGGTTAACTGCAAAATGACACTTAACTTGAAACTATACAAATAAACAGCAGTATCATATACAAATATAGCAATCTAATATAAATTTACTTGTCTTGTTTATTATTGTGTGAAATCGACAAACTGCCACTAATCGTTGGGCAATGGCTCCTTTAATGTTCCAAAGCGAAATATCAGTCGCCTCATTGGGGAGGGTAATTATGCCCTGTTTCTGGACCCCATCAAATTCACACAAAAACCGATATCACCACCGCCCCTCCCCCCTCCCTCCGTTCTCCAACTGGCTCATCTCACCACTTATGGGCCATATGCTTCCAAAACCAATCTGAGGTGCAGAGGCTGATGAGCCATGTGGAAAGACCAAGCACAGTCATTCATTTAGAAATGAAATTACAGAAGCCCGGCGCCCACACTGCCTAGTCCTGCCTTTTCCCCCCCTGTCTACTTATGCAGCCAAAATGTGCCTTAGCATTTCCATAATTGGATTATTCCCCTACGTATTCACACCCATTTCCCCACTGTGATATTACATTTGATCTAATGGTCACTGCAGAACTGCGGGTTGCATATGGAGAACGGTAAAACAGACCAGCTCAGTTTGATGAATTCCTGAACAGTAGAAGCTTTTGGGGTATGATTGCATGTGTGTCGAGACAACAATGGTGCTGGTAAGGGCTAAAGGTTACAAATTGGCCGTGTGTGTGCGCTATTGCTGGAGGCATTTGATCCCAATGCTGGAATACAAACACTGTTTCCATTTTGTTGTTTCCATGCTTTCATATCAGAACATGATATTTGTGATTTATTGATGTCTTTGTTCTCTGTATTACTCTTGTTGACCTCCTGGGACCCGCCTGCATAATTCAGAAACAGCAGCTCGAAAGAACCTAAGACTCTAAAAGGTTTGCTTCCGAGTAAATGTCTATTAAGAAATAATGATATCTGTAGCATAATTGTGGCCATATATGATGCTGGAACACTTAATAAATGACAACTGAGAGACATTAAAATGTTTTTATGCGCTCTTAAAATTTTATGGACCACAGCGAAAACAAGCGAAAAACCCTTATCAAACAAAATTGCAATTCCCTCTCATTCATGATCCAAATGGATACGATTACTTGAGTTATGATTACTTTCTGCACCATTTTCAACTCTCAATCCTAAATATTAAACTTTGGCATGTGGGTAACTAAAATTGTGTGATTTGTACATTGCATGGTTTGCATGATGGACATTTAACAACAAGACAGCAAAATCCCATACACTTCCACTGATGGAGGAACCTGAACCATATCTAGACACCAAAATATTACAGAGAATTGGCGGTGGAATCTTTTAGGGCCCTAGGAGACAACTCAAGCACTCCATCAACCCAAAGCAGCTCTGAACACTTGTGCATCCACATAGTGGCATCCTGACAAGCACCTCAACAACCAAAAAATTATTAATCTAAAAATCTAAGTAATATGCATACTAGCATAAAAAAAAATGTTGATAAAAAATAATATTATATTTAATCACATGCATTAACTATTTTTGTTTGTACCAATAGTTCAACCTACAGTTCATAAAAAACAGAACTTACCTTTCCTTAATTATTATTTTTATTATTGTTGTTGTTGTTGTTAGCAAAACAAATGAATACAAAAAGCAAATAAATTAATAAATAAATAAAACAAATAAAAAAGCAAATTCAATTATTATTAAATGCCCTAATTAAAAGACGAATAATTAAAACAAGTAATAATAACTAAATATATAACACAAATACAAAAATAATAATAATAATAAAGAAAACGAATGAATAAAATAAATAAGATACACTAAAAAATAAACAAATTCATAAATAAATATAAGCAATTAAAATAAAATAAAAATAAAAATAATACATTGCACAATATCAGCTGCACTTACTTTGAAACGTTTGACAAATTCACCATCTTTCTTACATATTGCATCACCGTAAAGGCCACTAAGTGTGTTCAACCTCCCTGAGACACAAAAATGCTGCAAACACGAAGGGACAGGGTCGGATCTCAATTAGGTCAGCGCTTGAGAATGGTTTAGATATGCATTGTGAAAATAAGCAAGCGGATATTCATATATTCTCTTTGATGTGCATCCTCGGTGGAGAATCAAACCCCGCGATGGCATACTGTGAGTTCACTGACGGAATGTTGCGCATGTTTTGTGAAACCCTGGAAGTCTACTGCTAATGAGTCACAGGTGAGCTCAGCCCCGAGCACCCTCGCCATCACACGTTACCATGGTTATTTCTGGAGGTTAGGACACAGGGACACACACATTTGTGACCTCTCAAACGCAGACACACACTCACACTCAAAACACACTTATTGACAAGTATTTCCACGGAGTGACTCACATCTGTTTGCACACATTTCCCAGCTGCAGTCACCTCATCACCTAGCACAGCACATACTACACTGAATGCTTAATTGCTCAAACACAACTGGACAGTCAAAGGTTCAGGCGTCCTGACAAGGTGCCTTTCGCAATGTTGTTTCATATTTCAAAGCAGGTTAATGATTTTTTTAAGTGCAAAACCAGACAGCTCAGATGTCTTTCACAGAATTCTACCCAGAAATCTATATTTCAAGAGCCATCGGAAAGCTGAAAACTTGCCATATTGCTTTTCAAATAGACCTCTGTGCTTCTTAACATTTTACAAACCTAATAGGAGTCCTTGCTGATCGCACAAAGCAACTGAAGATTCCATGAAGCTCATGTCCTTACCTATTATACACACACACACACATACGATTGCACATATATCTATATGTCTGTATCTTATCGTGTTATTTGTGTATGAAAAAGTGTTAATTTTATATGATTTCAACAATATGCATACGTACTTCTCCCGTTCAGCAACATAAAATTGTGTTTTCCATTTTTTTCCATCACCCTCATGAATCATAATCAGAGGAGTCTTGAAGTCTGCAGTCAGACCTTCATTAATTACATTTTTGTTTTCATGTTTTTTTTTTTTTTTTTACCTGCTGTTTGTTTTGCAACACTGTAAATAATTCATACGACCAAAAACTTTGTGGTCTTACACAATTTGTGATATAAACATGTTGTCTTTTAGCATGTATCTGAGAATGTATTACAGGAAATGGCCTATTAATGAAATCGAAAGCTAATGAAAAACAAACAAACAAAAAAAAAAAACATGAAAATGGAACAGTGGCAAAACTGACTGTAGTAAACAGTTGGTTTTGCATCACTGAACTGTTTGAAATCATATGTCGTTTGTCCTACGGTAATGCATTCGACCGCCTGAAGTTATGACTGATGGACCAGTCACCCGTCCTGCCACGAATGGCAATAATGCATTGATTATGCTGAATAATCAAATTATTCATTCAACAATCAACAGCTGTTGGCAAGCAGATATGCTTTCATGTACCACAAGAATTCTGCCTTGGGCAGCACTGAATATTTATGGACTAATCACAAGATTATGGTTCACATGCATTCTTATGCTATGAAAAACACATACTTTGTCAAGGTAATAAAGCCAAATAAGCAGAATCCAACAGAATGCATTTAATATTTGATGTCACATTCGCTCTGCACAAGATATATTAGTCCACCACTTTTGAAATATTTGGTGATAGCGTTGTTTATTCGGTGATAGAGTTGTTTATTCGATGCCTGTGTCATTTAAGCAACTGGTTCAGTAAAGGTATTATGCAAATCAGGTAACTGCAAACCCCCCCCAAAAACAAAACAAAAACAAATCTGTGCTAAACACAAGTTGCATGCTGCAGAACTCCATCATTATTCGATTAATATCTGCTCCGTCAACACTTAAAATTGTCCACAAATACTCTTGTAAATAAATGTTGTCTATCTCCAACTCCTTTTGGAATTTCAAATAAACTGCAATAAATAAAAAGCCTTATTTGCCTAATTTTAAAAAAGGCTATTCGCACTGAAAAGAATTAGAGGGATTTAATTTAAATGGCTCTTGTTTAAAGCACAGAGTTTTGAACTGAAATAAACATGCAAGTGACGCAAGCGTTGCCTCACAACTTTGTCATTGATGTCTTAAGCTTTTTATTCACTCATTCGTATGTTGCAAGTTAAATTTAATTTGCTTTTTTTTTCTCCTGTAGTCACAAGTCATGCCTCCATTCAGTCCTAAGATAAGTCGAAAAAAAAAAATAATAATTTCACGCCTTTTATGATGGCAAGAATAAAGTGGAGGACATGTTTCATCATTTTAAAGCATCACATCTCTGCTTCTGAATTTCTGTCAGAGTTCATCGTAGCATTTCTCAGCTGAATGTTTGTTCATTTCAAATGCATTCAGTCCAGGCAGACGTCTGGATGCTTGAACGCTACCATCTGTTGAGTCAGCAGCATGGAAAAGTTTAAAATGCAGAGGCCGCAGCACACGGCTCGTCACCTGGAAAGCTGTGGCTTTGGATTGCTAAAAAATAAATAAAATAAAATAAACAAGATAATGCTTAATAATAATTTGAAAATATGCTGTTGTGGCTGTTGTGTGTCACATGACGAATCCACCCACACCCCTCACTCATACCCCCTCAAAAATAATGAGTGCATGACTCCCCTGCTTATACCGTAAATAAAATATTATTTTTAAATTAAATAAGCTGTCACAGAGTATGAAATAAATACCCTCCAAACCTGCATTAGCTCTGTTCCAGGAGGAATGCCTTCGCCTTGACAGTTAATATTGATATCTCCACAATATTTACGCTTGCAGAAATATGCATTTGTTTACATTTTGCAGAACAGACAGAAGACATCTATTACTCCAGTTTTCCAAGTCATGAATCTGCTGGAAACCATTTTGCTGCTTAATATTTTTTTGAAATGTGTTACATTTTGTGTAGGATTATTTGATGAATAGAAAGCTAAAAACAACATCACTGATAGTAGATCAACATATTGGAATAATTTTTAAGAATTATGTGACACTGAAGACCGGAATAAAGGCTGAAGAAATGAAATGAAGCTCAATTATCGTTTGCTGCACATCAGAAATATATTCTTTGGTTTTTCACATTGTGATGGGTGATTAATTTGGGATTTGCCATTTGTTTTGATTTCCCTCCTATTAATATTTCTGTGAAACAGGAACCATGGTTGGATAATTTCATGTTCATAATCACACTGGGGTGCCCAAAATTGTGAATATGAGTGGGAATATATTTGGGATATATTTTACTCATAAGAATATCTAGGTGTATACCAGTAATTGTGTCCAACATGTAATTGATATATGCTGGACAAATATCATTTATTTCATAATTATATTTCCCCCCCATTTTAAATTCTTATTCTCCATTGAAGAGTTAGATTTTTGTGATTTGTATTTATTTATTTTTCATAAAAGATCAAAAGGATTAACAATGCATATTTATTTTCATAGCCATTTATTTTCACAGCCTTCTTTGATCGTATTTATAAAGGGTACCAACAATTCTGACTACATGTGTACAGTAGGGGTGGGTGATATAGCCTCTGAATTATATCACAACATTTCAAGAATATTTGCAATATTAATATTTATGACAATATACAAAAAAAAAAAAAAAAATGGAACAATGTTTTATTGATGATTGCAGCTGGCAGGGAGCAGCATTTCTTAGTACAAACACAAGGTGGCAGAAGTTACTTTAAAAAAGGTAATAAGTTATAGTAACTTCTCACAAATAGTAACTGATTTACATCATAATAACCAGGGAAAGTAAATGCGTTATTTAAAAATTAATAATAATAATAAATTCAAGGGCCTAATAATACACCCGGTGCAATGCGACGCAAAGCGCATTGCAAGTGTGTTTGCTAGTTTCAGTCCGGCGCCATTCGCATTTTCCCATCCAGTGCCACGTCTTTTAATAAGCAAATGCATTTGCGATTATTTGTGCGCCAATGGGCATTCTGGTCTAAAAAAGAGGTGTGTTCAGGCTATTTTAAGGAACTGAAAATAGACTGCGCCATAGACCAACTCAAACCTGGTCTGAAGTCTGCTGCAATGCTTTTCCTTGGTTATTTAAAGAGCGTGTTAGTATGGGCAGGTCCACAACGCACGTACTCACTGCTTATTAAACACTGGGACGCACAGCAGCACACAGCCAAATATAAAAAATTTAAGGATTGCAATGCATAATAAATGTTTTGCAGGCTAATTGCGTATATACATTACAGACCAAAAGTTTGGACACACCTTGTCATTCAAAGAGTTTTCATTATTTTCATGACTATGAAAATTGTAGAGTCACACTGAAGGCATCAAGGGCTATTCGACCAAGAAGGAGAGTGATGGGGTGCTGCGCCAGATGACCTGGCCTCCACAGTCACCGGACCTGAACCCAATCCAGATGGTTTAGGGGTGAGCTGGACCGCAGACAGAAGGCAAAAGGGCCAACAAGTGCTAAGCATCTCTCGGGGAACTCCTTCAAGACTGTCGGAAGACCATTTCAGGTGACTAGCTCTTTAAGCTCATCAAGAGAATGCCAAGAGTGTGCAAAGCAGTAATCAAAACAAAAGGTGGCTACTTTGAAGAACCTACAATATGACATATTTTCAGTTGTTTAAAACTTTTTTGTTATGTATATAATTCCATATATAATTCCACTTGTGTTAATTCATAGTTTTGATGCCTTCAGTGTGAATCTACAATTTTCATAGTCATGAAAATAAAGAAAACTCTTTGAATGAAAAGGTGTGTCCAAACTTTTGGCCAAATAAGCTACATAGACAAAATTAACAAACATAATTTTGAACCAGGCTGTAAACACGTTTTTTCTGTGGTAAAGTTGGGCATTTTAACGTAGGCAGTAGATAGACTCACTTTTGCAGCCAGCCTCTAGCAGCTAGTTGACAAATTACAGTTGAAGTCACTTCCATATGGGCTTCACGAGAGAGAGCAGGAGGTTGCTGCTTGGATTAATCACAAGCAGAAAGAAAAACAAGCACCTGATTTTTTACAGAATAATATCTTTCAGTAAATTCTTCCATCAAACTCCACTGATATGCAATTAATAATCCACTCTTTTCTTCCCTAAACACTCCAAATAAACAGGTGTCTATAAATTTTTCTCTCAACAAGATGGCCACCAAAGGAACACAACATGACTATTATTAAAAACAAAAACAAAAAACAATCACCCTGTAGAGGTCTGTCCTTCTATCTCCCCAGTGTTTGACTGCAGGCTATTAATAATGCATTGTATAAGACATCTTTGCTCATGGTCATGGCATATGTCCATGATTTTTATATTTTCTCAAGGTAGCTCCATGTACCACGGACATGTGCAATTAAATGGATCAGTATAGACGTGCAATTATTTATATCCAAATCAAAACCCTAATATTAAAATATTATTAAGGAACACCTCCAATTAGACTCAAACTGGGTTTTAACAACATTTCTAGAAACAAAAATATATTATTTTCAACAGTTAATCAGTTTGTTCAGATTGTTATATTGTTATGTTATAGTGGATTCCTTTCATATTTGAAGGTTATTTAGTTATTAAGCAGGTTTGAGTGGTGCACTATTTTTTTTTTAATGAAAATCAAAACAGTATAAAAAAATGTATAGCTTGGAAACTAAATAGGTTGTTTTATGTTGATGCAATACATTTAAATGGTTATACTTCAGTGTAACAAGATTTGTTGTTTAAAGCTCCTGTTCTAAAGTAATTAAATATCTTTCTGCAGGCATTATCTCCTTTAATTGCCCTGCTGTTTTTATTATGGATAGCTTTAAAAAGCAAGTATTAAATACATCTCACTGCAATTCATATCAAAATCAGAATCAGACAATTGTCTGTTCAAAAAAAAGGAAAGTGTCTCCACACAGAGAATAGACCAAAAAGATTGATTAGTATGGTTAGTTTAAATTTTACACATAATATGTAATAATAATAATATTTGATATATATATATATATATATATATATATATAATTCTGTTTATTGCTTGCTTTAGGTAATAATAAACAATGCTAAAATGCAAATAGCAATGATTTTCATGAATAAAGCACAATATATAATGCTAAATGCTGCACTTCTGTAGTGTATTTGCCACTGTGTGTCTTGTTGATTTAGATTTATTTCAGTTTGCCACTTAACACATACCCCACACTCATGCAGGCAAAATAAACATCCTGGACTAAACCCTTCTACAGAGGTCTAGACTTCCTATGTGAAGCAAAGAGTCATGGTACATAACAGGACCTCATGCTCAACTGTTCTGTGCAATTAGTTCCCCAGGGCTTTGTACTAAGTCCGGTGCTGCTATCAAGCATAATATGAAAGTATGAAAGTGAAAGTCATGACATGACATTTGCTAAGTATGGTAACCCATACTTTGAATTGGTGCTCTGCATTTAACCCATCCAAGTGCACGCACACAGCAGTGAGAATTAAACACACCCCCGGCGAGTGGGCAACTATATATCCAGCACCTGAGGAGCAACTGGGGGTTCAGTGCGTTTCTCAAGGGCACTTCAGCCATGGGTATTGAAGGTGGAAGAGAGCGCTGTTCATTCACATACCCTCACCTACAACTCCTGCCAGCACATAGACTCCAACCTGCAACCTTTGGGTTACAAGTCCAGCTCTCTTACCATCAGGCCACAGCTGCCACGTGTGATTAATAATGATCAATATAATTGATTCTTCCTTTTTCAGCGGTATTGGACTCATTGCCAAGAGTAAAACGATGTGTGGTTCAAGAACAACTATTGCTATCTTAATGACTACAAAAAAACAAAACAAAAAAAATGTAGATGGTTTTCTACTACCCTGCTCCTTAATTTCAAGAGTATGGTATCAGAAGAGCACATAGTGCACACAGACAAATAAAAAAAAAACTCTTCCAAAATAAGACATTTTCACATTTGTAATAGTCCTCCAAAAATAGCCTCTAGCAAAACATCTACTAACTAGAATATAATAATATTTGCTGTGATTGATGTTGCTTAAAAAAGGGGGGGGGGGGGGGGGGGTAAACAACAACAACAAAGACAATACATGGATAAAATTTAATTGTGATAAACAGAGAAATATGTTTTTTGCCAGCATTGTGGCTAAGGGGCACATGCTTATTTTGTACAGCATTTTAGACTTGAAAAGACAGATACACAATCATTTAAATGTACATTTTAAAGGTAGCAACAGAAAACATAGCCAAAAGAGCAACCATAGTGCCAGAATTTTACAAATTGCTTACAGTACTCTGCTTACTCTGGATATGAGATTGGGGAAAACAAAAGCATTTTAACTTTGGTGAAAAAAATATCGACTTCACCTTGTATTTAGGGCATTTTATCCTCCCAGTAAAATTATTTGTAATTTAATCATTTTGAAGTGGCTGTGTCTTTTTCTTACAATAAAATGACAGAAATACAGTATCTGAATCAAATAAAAGTAACACATTTTGCACTAATTATAACTGGGAAAATATGTATTTCTTCTTTGATAATGCAATGATCCCCCACCCCCGACCTTCATTCTTCGTTTTCCTGCGCATGACCTGTGATAATTAACAGCTACACACAGCCCTCCAGAGACGTACAGATGAACGCTGTTGATTTCGTGCTCTTGTTTTTCGCTTGTTCTGTTGGTAGTGTGGAACAGGCTGTAGGCGGCCGGTAAATTAGAAATCCTCTGTAAGCTCAATAATTAGCTGCACACCCTTGAACCTGAGGAAAACTCCTCTGTGACATGAATTGAAGCTTTTTCCAGATATCTTACCCAGAGAGTGTGGTGCAGTGCGCTGCGAAGGAGTACCAACAGATGTCAGTCACAACTGAGCTCAGCAAAACATTTCAAGGACATTTGGACACAGTGGTATGTGCTATGCTATATGGAGCACATTATTCTATTCAAAAGAATAAAAATGAAAATATATGCTGTGGTAAATCTTCAGAAAAATGTATTAGAAACAGTCCTGACCTTTACTCTGTCAGAATAGTAAGGAGGGGATTGACTAAGCATGTGGCAACAATTTACACAATGTGTACATGAGAAACAAATGTCAGAATATAAGATTACACTAAGAAAACAACTGAGACAAGCTCAGAGTGGAAATTCAATATCATTCTGAAGTGAATTCCAATATACAGAATTACATGAGGGAATGTAATGAGGGAATTTGCATTAGGCCTACATCCAGAAAGCTAATAAGCTTAAATCAATATTTTCCGTTTAATTTATTTATAAGTTAGTAATCAGTGGGATAATTGATCAGATTGATCCCCGAGCCTGTTTGAATGGCAACCTAGTTCACCAACAATAAATATAACAATAACAATATTAGCATGCAGACCAACAAATCATAACGTCCTGCTTATTAAAAACAAAATCTGCAGTGTTGTACTCTGTAGCTTTAAATGTTCAAGGACTTTAAAGCAGGGTAGATTCTGATTGGCTGTCAATGTTTTTAACGTTCATAAGTAAGATTGTAGTAAAATCAGTTTCTAGCTTACCAAGATGCCGCTGATGTTTGCTTATGGTTTTATTGTACCTCTTCATCAATGGTGTCACTTTCAGATAACTTGCTCTAAAGGTACTTGACGTGTGGGAAGTGCACTAAAGATATGTTTCTACAAGTTAAGGACTTGACAAGTCTTTGATAGACAGGACAATCCTGAAGCTGCTGTTAGTGGCAGAGAGATTGTACTCCAATGGGTTCAGATCTTTACTAGGCAACAGACTGCTGTGGCCTTATGATTCATTTTTTATCTAAAATACAAAAAATTGCACAGAATAGTTTAACAGCACAGGATTAATATAGAAAGCCACAACAACACAGGAATTATATGTAATGTATAATTATGTAGAGATGGTGAACTAATTCAATGCATAAATATCTATTACTTTTTTCCAGGTTTTGCATGAACCGAATATTTATTAAAGTTAATGTTACAATCTGTACAGTGTCCCAACATTTTTGGAATCGGGTTAATGTATATACATATACATTAATGTACCCTATATATATATATATATATATATATATATATATATATATAGGGTACATGCTAAACTATGAGTCCTCTATCCATAATATCCATAATCTATCCATAATTGCTTTCTCCAGTAAAAAAAAAAGACATCTCGTATAAATCAGAAGAAAAATATACACAGTTCAAGCACCATTTAGAAGCAAAAAAAAAATAAAATAAACAAAGTTCAAAACAAAGATATTGGTGGATTTTTGAGAGGACAACAGGGGATGAACATTTTCTCTGGAGGAAGCATTGTTATTGATCATGGACTGATATGGCCAGAAGCAAAAGCAATTATCAAAAAACACATTCTAAAATTGAATGTATTATTTTTGATTCAACAATATAATTTGCAAGAAATACTTTGTATTGAGTTAAAAAAAGAATGCAAAGCGGCCACATTTTGACTTGACTTTGAACCCGAGAGTAAATAAAAATGCATCAATATGCTGAAAATATAAAAGATAGAGGAGCAGCCCGGCATCTGAGCCGGTGCTTTAGCTCTGGCACTGCTGGGCCTTTTCATCTGATGCCATCACACTCTAAATTGCACTGGCGATTATGGCAGCGGATACAGTCATTTTCAAATGGACTTCCACTTACCATCAATAGTTTCATTTGCTAGGGATGTTACTTCTCGCTTTGTCATTCACCTCACGCATCAGTCCGGTGGGCTTTTGTTCGATGGGCTGTGGGCCAGGTCACAGTGTGATTTAAGGTTCCTTTCATAGTTTAAGAACTCCCGGTACATTGGATTTTAGTGTGCCGAGGGCTTCTGGAGGTCATCCATGTGAAAAACGTGCTGCATGTCTGCTGATGCCAGCTAACACATCATTAGAAATGCACACCACAAGGATGAACTTTGATAGATGGTTTTAATAAGCAATAAGCCACTCGAGGCCATGCATTCCAATGAATTTTAACACAGTTTAGGGTTGTTAAAAAGCTCCTTAATCATGGTAAAAATCAATGTAACAAACAGGTTCAAGTGCCTTATGGCTTTCATTAAACGGAAGCAATGGCAGCATGATAAAAGGTTTTTATTTTTTTGCCAAATCATTTGTTGGCATAACTCTAGGCTGCTTTTGGTTGGTTACATTTACAATGTAAATATAGAAGTCAGCCGATTTTCTCACAGTTATATGAATATCAGCTATTTTACAATGACTTGGAACATGCATTCAAATGCCACAAAGACATAACATTTAGGAAAGATAAAATGTTTCTGTTTCTGTTTAGAAACAAGTTTCTATTGCAGCAATACCAAAATATTGTAATACCATTACTGTACTCTTCCATAGATTAAAAAAAAACTGTGTTTAGAAATGTCATGTTTGTTATATTTCTTTCTTTTTATTTTTCAAGGACACTCAAAGGAGACACATAAGTTGTAAATGATATCAATTATGTTGTAAATGATGCTTCCTCTGTGTATTTTATCCTTTGTGTACAGCCACAGCATGATGGGAAATGTAGTTTAGTCTCAAGCTCTCAAGCTGGTGAGCTCATAAACAAGCTAAATGAGTAAATCCTGACAAGCTTTATGCCTATTTCTTCATCAACAGTGTAGAAAATTCACACAAAATTATTCACAATAACAGCATTTCAAATACAAGTTTACTTTACATTGCAAACCCCCAACTCAGAGCAGCACAATGGTTTCATGTATGCTCAATTCATAAATAAAATCATTCTACTACTTGATCTGGTGAGATTTTAGAGAGATTCACTAATATGTGGCCAGACCTCATAATGGCAGCTCCACAACAAGAGAGTCCCTTTAAAAGCAGCAATAAACAAAAATGTGAAGCAGTCGCTGACAGCTCGGAGTAAGTGCATCTCAAGAGTAAGTTTTTGTAATGCAACAGTCCATAAAGCTCCAGGGACGAGAAGCCCGATGAACTGCTCAGCAGGCCAGCATCATGTTCAAAGAACAGTTATCTCTCTTATGCTCTGTAACATGCTGTTAGCAGACACACAGCTGTCATCTGCTCTGACAGTAATCCCTTATAAGAGCCACTGTGTGCGTGTGTATCAGGAGCTACATATGTCAAAGGGTAGAAACTCCAACTGCGCATGTTTACATTGCTGCAGCTCATGGACTCTATTAAACCAACAGCTGGGCATAAATACTCTGAACACTGCAAATTTGAATGACAGCCAAATCTGCACAT